>NC_134082.1:180237795-180540825 GCF_000715075.1 Nicotiana tabacum | reverse complement strand
GTTTCAATCACTTTCTTCCCTTCTCATGTTTTCATGTTCGTGACTAGTTCGGTATATTTGCAAGCGAATTGATTTAACAAGTTATATCATGCTTCATTAGTCATTTATTTTGTTAGATGCTATAAGTTGTTGGCTCTAATATAAGTTCATGTAGGCTTAATTTGTTGAGTTTGAATTACTGTTAATTAGCGTTATATCCTGTTAGTTTATCTTATTTGGAGAATTTTTTTTTTAATTATTTTTATATAGTTTGTGTGTTGTTTATGTGAGCAGTGAAGACTTCATTGTTAAAAGGCAAGAACTCATCGAACAGTTAGACCATTAGTTATTCTAGCTTCATATTCTGAGGGCATGACATTCGGTGCATAATCATGGGAGACATTCTGTATAAAGTTTGCTATTGCTAAATGGTTGTTAAGTAATATTTTTCAGTTGGTCTTTTGTTATGATAGTATACATTGGAAACGAACTAAAAGTAGGCAAAAAATGGATATTGTCTTACAACAATTTATAAAATTGGATTTGCATGGAAAGTGTTTTCGTTACTGGTTTTGGTTTTTGCTTTATGAAAGCATAAATATTGAATGATGATTGGATAATAATAATACTAATGATTATTAGCTTTACAAGTATATATATGAGAAAATTTTGGAAAATATATACTACTTGTGGATGAAACGTTTAAGAAGCTACAGTCATAGATTTTTTTTATTATTTAGTACATAGAATATAATTTTCAATCATAATCTGTGGACCTCGCTTAATTAATATTTTTATCCTTAGAAATTGAGGCGCGTCATTTAGCGAATTTTTCATGGCCCTCGCAAAGTTGAAAGTGCGTAGTGGCTTTAGGCGCGTTATTTTAATAATTTACCTTCCTAAACTCGGGTGCGCATTTATCTGACCCAAATCCAAATATCAAAAATGTTAGATAAAATGTGTTGCGAACTGTGGGTGCATTTATGTAGCATGGCTTACGATGTGTTTTAAATAATTTTGAATTTTTTCCAAAATATTAAAAGCGGCTAAAACAATAGCACCTTTTGCTTTTGACTATTATACTCCATGTCAGGTGTTGTTGTGGTCTTATACACATAATGCTTTCATTTCACCTTATAATATTTGTAATATGATTTGCAGATCAGTACAAAGTATTTTATTTATTTATTTTTATTCATTGATTGCTCTTACTTTTGAAAGTGGGTTTCTGTTTTTAGTTTTGATTTTTTTTTTTAGAATAAAAAAGAAGAAAGCAAATTTATAGTACTAACATTTATATCGTTTTATTGTGTTAGTTAAAACACTGAATAATGTTTTATTTTCTTAGTGCCTAACCATTTTATGATATGGTACAATTTTTGAATCATATTAGAGCCGTGTTTCTTTTTTGTTTGTTTGTTACTTGTCCTTTTCGTGGTATAATATAACATACTTCATTCCGTGTGCACAACTTTTGATTACCCGGAAATTTAGGCAATTCTTTCCTTATTTTAGAATAGTATTTTGTATTAGGATTGAATTGGTCATAACGACAACAATGAAAAGGCGATTTAATATATTATTGTGATTATGTATACGTTCGCGTAACATAATTACATATTCCGTTCTAAAAAATTTAAATCGAGGTATGCGTTCGCGCAACTTCGATCAACATTTTCTTTAATAATTAATAAATCATTAATTAATAGTGGACACGTTCACGTGACATGATTTTTAACGCGCCAAAATAAAAGAGTATACGTACGCGTAACTCAATTCTTTGATTACGAATAATTCAAGTAATTTAAAAGCGATAAAAAGATAATCGCACATAGGTCTTAAAAATGAGTAGTTAAACAATTTAAGCCAAATATAAATTGCTAAGCGACCGTACTAGAACCACAGAATCCGGGGGTGCCTAACACCTTCCCTCGGGTTAATAGAATTCCTTATTCAGAATTTCTGGTTCGCAGACTTCAAAAGGAAAGTCAAACTTCCTCGACTCGGGATTTTAAATCGGTGACTTGGGACACCATAAAATTACCCCAAGTGGCGACTCTGAAAATAAATAAAATAATCTCATTTCGAATAATGTCACTTAAATTGGAAAAACTCCCCATATACCCCTCGGGTGTGTAAAAAGGAGGTGTGACAGCTCTGGCGACTCTGCTGGGGATAAGAACCCAGAATTTCTGGTTCAGGGTTCAAGAATTTGAGCTTAGAATAATTGTTATATTTGGCTTTATTTATTATCTGGTTTATTAACATGTTTGGGCTTAATGTGCTAAATGTTGTTTTTTACCGCTTTGATATTATCTGAACTGTATATATATAAACTGTTACGAAACCTTCTTCTTTCTGAGTCTTCTGAATTTATGGTGCACACGTGCGCGTGGCCCACTTTTCTGTTAGTAGTCATACCAAGTAGAATGAGGTTGGGTCAAGTAACTAGACCGGGTAGACTTTCGTGCTCCCGGTACGTTGTCCCCGCTTCGGCTCGAGCTGTCCGCTCGGGTAAGCCAGGTCTAGAACAATAAACCCAGGTTTTAAACCTAGTATAACAAAGCCTCATGTCGGATCCCTAGTAAGAATGCTTGTTGCATCACGTGCATTTGACTTTGGGGACTCAACACAGGGGTTGGGTCCATCAAGGACAGATGCACCCAAAATAACAGACCATCTTGATGCATCCTATGTGCTACATGTTGCATTTATTCAAGGGTAAAAGGGTCATTTGGCGGACCAATGATAGTAGAGGGCAAATGAAAAATGAAAAAATAAAAGAGAAAAAAAAAAGAAAGAAAAGAGAGAGTGAAGTGTGGAGATAAAGCAAGTTGGGCCCAATTATGTTGTTAAAAAAAGAGCTTGAAATTTCAGGAAAAAAAAAAGATTTTGCATTTTTTCATCATTTTCCGAAAATCAGAAAATCAAAAAAAAAAAATCCAAAAAGATTTTGCATGTTTCATCATTTTTCAAGAAAAAGCAAAAGATAAATATGTTATCTCTAAATTAGTTGTTTTTTTAATTATCGCTCGTATCCAATCTACCCGAACTACGCATACATGATTCTCGTCTTTTGGGGCGGGATACGTAGGCAACCCACATAGGGTCCGGTCTTCCTAGTAAATCTTAGGTTATTGGCTTTGCGGGGTCTTAGCCAAATTTTGCACTTCTGGCCACCTTTTGGCCAAATAAGCCATTTTGCAAAAATAGCCTCAATCATGTCTTGCATGTGTCCAGTAGGGAGTGTTATTGTCTCACATAGTGTTGGTTTAAAGTTTTCTCATACAGGTGTGGATTTATTTATCGAAATTTGAGCATGACAGACACCCCGTGACCATCTAGTCAAGATCGCTCAGTCAGGAGTTGCTTAAGGAGATTTATTTTATTTTTATGTTTTGAGTCTGTTCTTCATTTTATGTCGTCTTTTACTTTCTAGGTTTTGTACAGTAATGTCAAGTCTTTTGTTATTGTATTTTCTGCTTTATATTTGAAAAAATGTGTTGTAACTCAAAAATCCAAAAAAAAAAGAGATGTTGCATTTTATATTTCCGTTATAAGTTTTCTTTAGATTACTAATTCTAGAAATGGAAAAAGAAGAATTTTTTTTTTTGAGGTTGTTCTTCCTTTAGGCAATTAATATCTAGGACTTAAAATGAGTTGTTTTTATGTTTCCTTTAAGTATATTAGGACCAAAATTCAAAAAAAAAAGAGAATTTTCTTTTAGTACTTCTTTAAAAGCTTTCTTTAAGGTGTGAATTCCAAAATCCAAAAAGATTTTCTTTTGAGGTGTTTCTTTGGAAATTAGTGAAAAATAAAAAAAAAATTCTTTTTTTTTCATTAGAACTTTAGGATATTGTACATAGAAGAAGAAAAAAAGACAACATACTTTATCTTTGGTTTATTTTCAGAGTTTCTCTTTTAGGCAATCAAAATTGAAATCCAAAAATATTGCTTGTTTCGAAATCTTGCGTCAAGATATCAAATGAAAATTCAAAATATTTTTATGTGGTTTATTCTTTAGATTTTCTTCCTAAAAATAAATAAATAATAATCAAAAAATATTTTTCTCTTTTAGGATATTTCCTTAATAGAGTATTTGTTTCAAAAGAATAAATAAACAAAAAAAACATTCCCGTTAAGCTTGAGTTTAGAATAGATCATAGAACGTAAAGTCTAGAAAATAAAAAAATAAAAAATAAAAAAGAAGGGGGATTTGCTGCTTTTATTTCTCTTTTCTCTTCTGAGTAGTCGTTAAGGTAAAAAAAGAAAAAAGGAGAATGTCAGTTTGTTTACTTTATTCCCGTTCTTTCAGAACTACGCAAAGATCTGATTCATGCGGCGTCATGATACGTAGGCAACCTACATAGGGTTCGATCGAATCATTTTATTTTTTTACTATTAAAAGAAAAAAGGGTGAAATTATGGGATGTGAGAAATGAGAGGAAAGAAAAGAGTGATAATTATAAAAACAAAGAGGAAGGAAAATGATCAAGCAAGTTCTAGAAAAGCAAAAAAAGGGAGGTTGAAATGAACAAATTGGGATGATGTCAAGTGACCTTATGACCCTCGAAGTCATTCTAGAACCGTTAATTGTGGCTAGGTGCATTGCACGCAATGTGATATTTTTGTTGTTAAATGCCCTAACACTAACGTGATGGCCTCATTTTGTTATATTTATAGCAGAAGGGTGGTTGGTTTGTGATTTTTAAAGTGATAACTCTTCTCTACAACACAAAGTCAAAAGGCAATGGCAGACAACAACAGAACTGAGTTGGTTGATACCGGTGCCCGAAAGCAGTTGGTTGAACAAGACAATGGGTTGGTTGAATAGGTAAAGATGTTAAGACAACACATGGCGGACATGTACCAGGCTTGGATGACTGGGAAGGCACCACCCCCGCCATCACCTAGCTTCCTAGATGCTGCCCTTACCCAAACTTCGAACACAATGCCAGATGATCCTCCATACTCTCCAGATCTACCCGCTTATCACAGCTTTCCCAACCACCCTAGTAGCTCCATCACTCGTCCTCCAACTATCTTTTTCTAAAAGTGACCTCCTGTCATATCCACTATTCCCAACAATGAATATCCACTCAAAGCTCATAACTAAAACTACCCCGTAGAGGTTGCCTACAAGGTTCCTGACTCATACAAGAAGAGCCCTCGGGATAAGCTTCATGTTGAAAATGAAAGGTTCACAGGAAGAGAAGGGAAAGATGGGATACCCAGGAGGATGAAAGGCATAGAACAATCCTTGAAGAACAAACAAGGAAGGGAAGACCAGGGTAGCATGGCTTACAAAGAACTGTCTGTGTCCCCTGACGTTCGCCTGCCCACGGGGTTCAAAGTGCCAAAATTTAACTTGTATGATGGGTGTGGAGATCCGGTAGCCCACCTAAGGGACTATTGCAGTGAAATGAGAAGAGTTGGAGAGAAAGATGACCTGTTGATGGCATATTTCAATAAGAGCCTGACTGGAGCAGCTTTGGAGTGGCATATTCGTCAAGATGTTGGTAAGTGACCTACATTGGGTGACATGGCTCAAGATTTTATTCGATACTTTCTATACAGATCAGGCGTTACCCCAGACCGCTCCTCCCTATCTAGAATGGAAAAGAATCCGGAGGAAAGCTTTAGAGAATTTGGACTCATATGGAGGGAGCAAGTTGCTCGAGTCAATACCCCGATTGGTGAAGAATAAATGGTTGAGCTTTTCCTAAAAGCCTAGGGGCCCACCTACTTCAGTCATTTGATCCCGGCCTTGGGAAAGCCTTTCAATGATGTGTTAAAAATGAGGGAGCTAGTATATGAGGGAATCAAGTCAGGCAAAATCATGAGTTGTTCGAAAGACATTCAGAACATCCCAATAAGCTTGGGTGGAAGAAAGAGAAACAGAAAAGATGATCTGATGGGCTTTCCCGATCAACACTTCCATTCTCGACATTGTCCCCATGGATATCCTTGTGCACCAGATGACCCTCCCCAATGCTACTTCTCTCCACAGAACTCCCAAAGTTGCACATCACTTTCCCAGTACCCAGCTCCACAAAATGCCTATCTACCCCCACGAGCTTAGTGAAAACCCCCTGGATCAGGTTTTCGGCTCAATCAAGCCTTTAAGAACGAGAGGTTATAGAAGAAGAAAACATTCACTCCATTGGGAGTGTCATATGCCAGTCTGTTCCAGAGGCTAAGGAAATTGGACATGTTGAAGCCGACCTAGATAAAAATGTCAAACCCTCTTCCAAAGAAGTTTGATTTTTCTCAAAGGTGCACCGATTGCTCAGATGCCCTAGGGCATGACATAGAGAAGTGTTGGAATCTGAAGAATGCAATTCAGAAGCTTATTGATATAGGCAACATTGTCGTGCAAAGTCCAGATGCAGTAGACACTAGCCAAAGTCCATCACTTGTGCATAATGAGACACATATGGTGGGTATGATTTGTCTTGAAAAGGAATATGAGAATTCTTCTAAGGTCCTCGGAGGTCCACGTGCTGTGAAACTTTCAACGCTATCAGATGTTGATCCTAAGAACGAGCAGGCAAAAGGAACCCAAAAGCAATTTGTTAAGAACAATGTGATGGAGACTTGTGAAGGTCCTAGTATTGTTGATGCAGAAGTCAGTGGCTAAGATATTGAGTTTGGTGATTGGAAAGATGCTCCATCTCTTGGTTAACCAGAGAGGAGTCTTGGTGGTTTGTTTTGTTGTCATTTCTGTTGTCCGGGTTACTGTAGGGTTGTAATTCGGATATTGTCTTATGATTCAAACCGTTCTATCATTTTATTTTGTCTAGTTCTTTAGTTGTAGTTTCTCATTAAGTGTTATCTAGGTTTGTTCTAGGGTTGTACCCCAGTATATTTTGCTTGTTTTGTTGTTCAAACCCTTTCACCGTCTGTCTAATACAATTCTCTATTTTTTTACTATTTCTAATCATTTTTGTTTAGTTCTCTTCTCCTTTTATAGTTCGTTTCATGTTGGTCCTAGTGACATGACATGCACGCATAATTCTCATCCTAATCTTTAAAAGTCAATTTAGTTAGGAAGCAATGAAACAATTTTGAAGATGATAGTGACATTTGAGGGAAATAAGTAAAGGCATTGTGAGATCACTTCAAGCCCGAATTGTGTGAAACTGGGGCAGATAGAACATAGAGAAACCCTATTGAAACGCAACATGCTGCATCAGGGTGAAGATAACGACAAGTTTGCCCCAAATTTGTAGGGGGTCATTCGTGGTAATGAAAGTGAGAGTGTTGTCCAATGGTGCTTTGTATGTAACAAATGTAGAAGGCGAATGTGTGGATATGGTTATCATGTCTGGCGCAATCAAAAGATGTTCCGAATGCTTTCCTTGGTTTGTTTAATTGTGTTGTTTGTACTTGGCATGTTTTGGAGATTGGAATGATGAAGGCATTTTGTTCTGCTATTTAAACACTTTATCCTTTGTTACCTCTTTGAGCCTTATTTATTTTTCTTTCATACCCCTCTTTTGGAATCAGTAGTAAAGATCAGAGACGCAAGCGTGAAAGATAAGTAAAGGAAAAAAAGAAGGAAAGGAAAAAAAGGAAGAAAAAGAAAGAAAAAAAGAAAAAAACAAAATAACAAAAAGAGAAAAAAAGAAAGGAGAGAAAGAGGAAGAAAAAGGAAAGAAAAATCACAACAACAAAGTGATTGATATGACATGAACTACGTTCGACCTGATTCCTTTTAAGGATACGTAGGCAGCCTCAAGGTTTGGTCCCATCAAAATAAAAATCCAAAAGTCCCCAAGCAAAGAAACTGGGGCAGAATTGTGATTGCTGTATGAAATCTGATATCAAAAGTTGTAATTTTAAACCCATGTCGAACTGTTTTGTGCCTTTGATACCCTTTCTTTCTAACCCCACCCAAAAGCCCGCATTATAGTCCAAAAAAAGACCTTCCGATCAGTCTTCGAGAGATACCAAGTCGAGCAAATATAGGTGATTCATATCAGGGGCAACACTCTGGTCCAAGAAGGAAAAATAATGAAAATAAGAGAGTCTTATCGGTGAAAAGCCTCACAGGCACCGTAAGGCAATGGGAGTTGAGAGAAATAAAAATGAGAGAGTCTTATTGGTGAAAACCTTCACAGGCACCTTGAGGCGACTGAAAGTTGAGAGAAAGAATCAAATGAAAGAGGCTTGATGGTGAAAACCCTTTGGGCGCTACAAGTCGAATAAGGATTGTAAATCAGATTGGATAACCGGAGCATTGAAGCCCATTTTCACGGCTTAGAGGGTACAACAATAGTTGAACATCATACTTGCTTGACAGAATAGGCCACAGGTGCATGTCATGGTCGTTAGAGTTGGTATCCAATCTGATAGGCTTCTCCTTTGTAGTTTTCTTGTTAGGAATCATCTATTTCCCTTGTCCTTTACTCTATTTCTTTTGTCGTGTTTACTTCCTTTTTCTGAGTCTGTTTGGTTAAAACAAGTGAGAAATGACTTCAAAATTTGTCACCAGCTTTCCAAGTGCACAAAATGAGATCTGGCTAGCACATCAAAACGTCATAAGTCAGGAAAAAACAACAAGCGCACTAAACTGGTAACAATCAACATGCTTTGGGATCCTTATGAAATACAAAGCTTTGGTACATATCAGTCCCGGGACAATGCAACAAATGGAGGGTGTTAAGGATCAAAGGTATCTTTTGTGGTAAGATTGACAAAAGTGGTTAACCAGTGGCAAGCGAGGTCTTCTAAGCAGAAATCAAAGTTATCATGGCAAGGGAGGGAGCAGTAGACCTCAAGGCCAGGGCCAGTGGTTTAAGTCAAGGAAAAACAGCATATACACTGAGTTGGTAACAATCAACATGCGTTGGGATCCATGTGAAATACAAAAAAAAGGTGGTAAACCAGTGACAAGCAAGATCTTCCATGCAGAAATCAAAGCTATCATGGCAAGCGATGGAGCAATAGACCTCAAGACCAAGGCCAGTGATTTAAATCAGGAAAGAACAACGTGTGCATTGAAGTTGGCAATAATCAATATACCGTGGGTATCATGTGAAACACAAAGGTTTGGTAGATTTTGGTTCATAAGCAATGCAACAGATAGAAGGTATTGGGTCTGAATGGATCAGAGGTATTTTCTATGATAAGGGTAACCGAGAAAGTGGTCAGTCAATAAACAGGCAAGGTCTTTCAAGTTGAAACCAAAGTTATCATGGGAAGTGAAGGAGCAATCGCGCTCAAAGTCAATGCCACAAACCAACCATCATATTTATAAACTCACAAGTTTTCTTTGTTTGAAACAGGGACGAAAATTGTGTCCAAATCAAAGCTTGGAAGTTTGAATTTTTTTTCAAGTGTCATGCCAAAAAATTTTCAGCACAAAGGCGGTTTGAGAAAGGGAAAGGAAAATTTATTCGATCTGTAGGAACCCTCCATGAGGAAAATCATGGTTCAGAGGCAAGAAATTTTGTTCGTTATGCAGAAATCCTCCAGAAAGAAAACATGGCTTAGGTAAGTTCATTCTCGGCTCTTCAGGACCCTCCTGGATAATGGGATTTAGTTTTAAGTGTTCAGGACCCTCCTAGACAATGGGATTTAGTTCTAAGACCTTCATAGAAAATAAGATTTAGCGTAAGTTTTACCTTTAGGAAATAGGATTTAGCTTTGAAGTTGTCACTCTTAAGGTAAGGTTTATTTTGAAATTCTTAGGACCCTCCTGGAAAATGGGACCTACTTTAAAATTCAAAACAATCATGAGTAGTAAAATCTAGCATAAATGTATCACAAGGAATATAAGATGGTTTTAAAGTTCGCATGTTGGAGATAGGATTAAATTAGCAATTTTCAGGATCCTCCTGAATAATGGGGCCTAGCTTTAAGATTGTTGTTAGATAACAAAATGTAGCGGAAATAATACCTTTAGAAGATATAATTTAGATTAAAAATTATCGTTTAATTAAGAGTTGTCAGGACCCTCCTGAATAACGGGACCTAGTTTTAAGATTGCCATTAGATAACGAAATTTAGCGTAAGTTCTGTTATATGGTAATATAATTCAGCCGTAAAGAAATGTCACTCTTAGGATAAAACTTGACTTTTGATTTTCAGGACCCTCCTGGATAATGGGGAATAGTTTAAGACCCTCTTAGATAACAAGATTTAGCGGAAGTCACACCTTTAGAAAATATAACTTAGATTTAAAATTGTCGTAGTTAAGAGTTGTCAGGACCCCCTGGATAATGGGACCTAGCTTTCAAATTCTTAGTAATATTTGGTAATATGATTCAGTTTAACACTCACATATGCGCCCAGCTACCAAACTGGGCAGAAAATTTTCTTTGTTTTGTCTATTTTTGTTGAAATCAGGGACCCGCTTGGAGAACAGGGAGAAGCAGTTCAATTTCAGCAATCAGGAGCCCACCTAGAGAACAAGGGAATACATTTCAATTTCAGCAATCAGGCGCCCACCTGGAGAGCAAGAGAATACAATTCAAGTTTCAGCAATCAGGCGCCCACCTGGAGAGCAAGGGAGTACAGTTCAAGTTTCAGCTTTCAAGTTCTTAGTAATATTTGGTAATATGATTCAGTTTAACACTCACATATGCACCCAGCTACCAAACTGGGGCAGAATTTTTTCTTTGTATTGTCTATTTTTGTTGAAATCAAGGACCCGCTGGGAGAACAGGGAGAAGCAGTTCAAGTTCAGCAATCAGGAGCCCACCTGGAGAATAAGGGAATACATTTCAAGTTCAGAAATCGGGCGCCCACCTAGAGAGAAAGGGAATACATTTCAAGTTCAGCAATCAGGCGCCCACCTGGAGAGCAAGGGAATACATTCAAGTTCAGCAATCAGGCGCCCACCTAGAGAGCAAGGGAATACAATTCAAGTTCATGCAATCAGGCGCCCACCTGGAGAGCAAGGGAGTACATTCAAGTTTAGCAGTCAGGAGCCCACCTGGAGAGCAGGGGAATACAGTTCAACTTCAGCAGTCAGGCGTCCACCTGGAGAAAGGGAAATCATCTCAAAGTACAATTCGAGTTCAGCAATCAGGCATCCACCTGGAGAAAGGAAAAGCATCTCAGATTACAATTCAAGTCAGCAACAAAAGGAGCTCGCGGCAAAAATGTGAGTCAACAGTTAGAGGTGATCAACAGAAGTTAGTCACAATAAAGAAAAAAGGAGAAGGGCAAGAAGTTAATCCAAATGCAGAAGTTGATGGAAGATGTGAACTGCTTAAGACATGGTGGAAGTCACAAACACTACATGTCCGGTCTTGATCCAAAAAGCTAAAGAAGAATGAGCTAGCACATGCAGGTAACAAGCGTCAAGGTTCAAATCTAAAGTATGCATGAAGAACCATTCAAGACTCAAGATCAAGCTTCTGAAGACTTATAGATAGGAATCTTGTAACTCGTAGTTGAAAAGGCTTAGTTAGTCTTTATCATTTGATTTTTGATGTAATAACAGGAACCGCGGACCGGAACCTCTACGACACCTCAATCGGCTCTCCACCTCGGTACTCCATCACCTCATTCACCTCTGAACTACACGTGACCTGATTCCTTTATAGCCAAGGATATGTAGGTAGCTCAGATACCAGGGCTCGGTCACATTCCCCTTTTCTCTTAGTTTTAGTCCCTCCAAATAAAGGTCGGGTCAAAAAACCTGTCTAGTCATTCTTTGTCTGAAAACTCTTCGCGTTTCCAGTCAAAGAGGGGCAGCTATAGACATGTGATTTTTGACCCTCCCCAATATTTTTATATTTTAGCATGTAAATATTTAATTTAGGCATAATATAGCTATTTCAACTCATTTTGACTCTTTTACTTTATTTTCTCTTAGAAATAATAATTAAAAAAAATACTTTCCATTATTAGTTAATTTTAGTTTATCTTAACTTTGATAAAATTAAAAAAAATAGACAAAAGAAAATGTCACATGGGTTTAAATTAAGATGTACGTAGTATAAGTGGTTAATACGTAGTATTTTTGATTTTCTCAAAAGCTTTTCGTTACTGTGCAAAGTTTATGTGTTATTTTCTTTTAATTTAATTAACTAGTTATATTTTGATATTTCAAACTCCTACCAAGTTCAAGAAACAAAGGACCCGTTAGTTTTTTTTTATTTATGTTCTTTTTCTTTAACAAACTTTTGGAACCTCACGTTATTTATTTATTTTTAAGAAAAAGCATACACAATACACATTCTTGCAAATTCACTCTAATATTTGACCACCCCCATTCATTATCTCACCACTTGCACACTCCATTCAATTCAATGTCTTCACACTCACACCCCATTCAATTCAATGCCCTCAAACACACACTCCATTCTTTCACATTATAGTGCACACTTACGATTTAAAAATGACACCCACCAATTTTTGTTTGACACTTTTTCAATGCATGAGCCCACAAAAATCTTCTTTTCCAACATAATCAAAATCCATCTGCACACATTATATATATAATCCACTTACATTTGGAAAGAGAGGAGGATATCAGATTTGAGACCCATTCCCTTCCAAAAAAAGAGCAACGACGCTCTCTGAAGAATGACAAAAAATAGTGCCGATCCCCTCCCATCATCTTCTTTCGACTCTTATTCAATCTTGATTAGATAGCACTTTCTTTATTTCATTTACACCTAGACTCACTCATACAAAGCTTCACAAACACACAACAAATACATTTAAAAAAATCTGGGTGCCATTACCATCACAAGGGGACCTTTTCCTCACATCTCTGTTTGGATCTGTAAGCCTAAAGCAGCTACTCCTTCTTCAGCCATTTTTTTCCCTCCCAAATGCCACCATGAAATCCTCTTATCTTCTACCATATCCAGCTAAAAATAAATAGCAAAAACACAGCAGCTCTGAGAGCTGAGTTCGGGGTCGGCGTCGAGCTTCTCTGTTTGGGTCTCAGTCGTGGTCTGTTTGTGCGAGGGCTTAGCAGTTCGTTACCCCTTATGTATTGAAGATTATATTTCAACTATTAAAAGGTCTGTTTCAATCACTTTCTTCCCTTCTCATGTTTTCATGTTCGTGACTAGTTCGGCATATTTGCAAGCGAATTGATTTAACAAGTTATATCATGCTTCATTAGTCATTTATTTTGTTGGATGCTATAAGTTGTTGGCTCTAATATAAGTTCATGTAGGTTTAATTTGTTGAGTTTGAATTACTGTTAATTAGCGTTATATCCTGTTAGTTTATCTTATTTGGAGAATTTTTTTTTTAATTATTTTTATATAGTTTGTGTGTTGTTTATGTGAGCAGTGAAGACTTCATTGTTAAAAGGCAAGAACTCATCGAACAGTTAGACCATTAGTTATTCTAGCTTCATATTCTGAGGGCATGACATTGGGTGCATAATCATGGGAGACATTTTGTGTAAAGTTTGATATTGCTAAATGGTTGTTAAGTAATGTTTTTCAGTTGGTCTTTTGTTATGATAGTATACATTGGAAACGAACTAAAAGTAGGCAAAAAATGGATATTGTCTTACAACAATTTATAAAATTGGATTTGCATGGAAAGTGTTTTCGTTACTGGTTTTGGTTTTTGCTTTATGAAAGCATAAATATTGAATGATGATTGGATAATAATAATACTAATGATTTTTAGCTTTACAAGGATATAAATGAGAAAATTTTGAAAAATATATGTTACTTGTGGATGGAACGTTTAAGAAGCTACAATCATAGATTTTTTTTTATTATTTAGTACATAGAATATAATTTTCAATCATAATCTGTGGCCCTCGCTTAATTAATATTTTTATCCTTAGAAATTGAGGCGCGTCATTTAGCGAATTTTTCATGGCCCTCGCAAAGTTGAAAGTGCGTAGTGGTTTTAGGCGCGTTATATTAATAATTTACCTTCCTAAACTCGGGTGTGCATTTATGTGACCCAAATCCAAATCTCAACAACGTTAGATAAAATATGTTGCGAACCGCGGGTGCATTTATGTATCGTGGCTTACGATGTATTTTAAATAATTTTGAATTTTTTCCAAAATATTAAAAGCGACTAAAACAATAGAACCTTTTGCTTTTGCTTTTGGCTATTATACTCCATGTGAGGTGTTGTTGTGGTCCTATACACATAATGCTTTCATTTCACCTTATAATATTTATAATATGATTTGCAGATCAGTACAAAGTATTTTTTTTATTTATTTTTATTCATTGATTGCTCCTACTTTTGAAAGTGGGTCTCTGTTTTTAGTTTTGATTTTTTTTTTAGAATAAAAAAGAAGAAAGCAAATTTATAGTACTAACATTTATATCATTTTATTTTAGTTAAAACACCGAATAATGCCTTATTTTCTTAGTGCCTAACCATTTTATGATATGGTACAATTGTTGAATCATATTAGAGCCGTGTTTCTTTTTTGTTTGTTTGTTACATGTCCTTTTCGTGGTATAATATAACATACTTCATTCCGTGTGCACAACTTTTGATTACCCGAAAATTTAGGCAATTCTTTCCTTATTTTAGAATAATATTTTGTATTAGGATTGAATTGGTCCTAACGACAACAATGAAAAGGCGATTTAATATATTATTTTGATTATGTATACGTTCGCGTAACATAATTACGAATTCCGTTCTAAAAAATTTAAATCGAGGTATGCGTTCGTGCAACTTCGATCAAAATTTTCTTTAATAATTAATAAAGCGTTAATTAATTGTAGACACGTTCACGTGACATGATTTTTAATGCGCCAAAATAAAAGAGTATACGTACGCGTAACTCAATTCTTTGATTACGAATAATTCAAGTAATTTAAAAGCGGTAAAAATATAATCGCACATAGGTCTTAAAAATGAGTAGTTAAATAATTTAAGCCAAGTATAAATTGCTAAGCGACCGTTCTAGAACCACGTAATCCGGGGGTGCCTAACACCTTCCCTCGGGTTAACAGAATTCTTTATTCAGAATATCTGGTTTGCAGACTTCAAAAGGAAAGTAAACCTTCCTCGACTCGGGATTTTAAACTGGTGACTTGGGACACCATAAAATGATCCTAAGTGGCGACTCTGAAAATAAATAAAATAATCTCATTTCGAATAATGTCACTTAAATTGGAAAAACTCCTCATATACCCCTCGGGTGTGTAAAAATGGGGTGTGACATCCTCCACTTGGCTCGAAGCCATAGATCAACACACACTCAATAACTCATAACGATTATACTCT
Organism: Nicotiana tabacum; assembly: GCF_000715075.1. Lineage (NCBI taxonomy): Eukaryota > Viridiplantae > Streptophyta > Magnoliopsida > Solanales > Solanaceae > Nicotiana > Nicotiana tabacum. The sequence goes on along the minus strand of NC_134082.1, from coordinate 180,525,654 downwards.
ATTGATGACATGATACCGTAGTGAGATTAAACTCAAATCTTTTATAAGCTTGTGAAAACACATATCATCTAGAATTTTAACTCTTCTGCAAATCTCGCATTCCACTCTCGCAACAGTTACACCCACTCTCTAAGTGACCCAATTTAAATTGCAACACATATTTTTCACTCGCAAATGAGATCTTCTAACAGACAACCTCAGAACATTTCGCAGGAGACAACCCATGTGCTTTACCTCTAACTAACATTTCTGTATACCTTCCACCGTCATAAACTGTACGCAGTCACTTAGTCTTACTGAGTCTGAACTCATACCGCAACATGAAATTTACTTCACTCACAACTGAGAAACATGAAAAGATCCTTCACACTCCAATAACTCGGAGCTATACCTCGAATCAAGATGGAATCAAAGCACCTAATAGTTCTTCTATCCTCTAGCAGACCTTCTCGTCGCTTCCAAATCATGTGGATACATCTCACAGTACCAACATACTCATCACATAGTTATCCAGCCGTCACTTCCACTAATAGGGACAATACCGAACATGTATGTTCAAAAATACTTGCTCACACAATCAGCACCTCGGTGCTCAAGCTATAGGCAAAGATCCGGCCTCAAGTCCTCCAGACTTGCCCAACATCAATGCACAAAGATCACATCTCGACCCTCAATTAGGGAATCACAAGACATCGAGGCACATCTGATACTGAGCGCTCATGCGCGTATACGAACGCGTGGAAGGAACTCAAAGAGTTACATTTCAAGCTAAATCAAGAACGCACGATAAGAATTCAAGAATGTGAAGTTTTCCTAAAGGTTCTGCAGCCTCTCAAGGATAAATACAAACGTCTCTTTATCGATCCGCGAGACTCTACTATACCTGCTCATGACTCATGAGACCTATGTAACCTAGGCTTTGATGCCAACTTGTCACGACCCTAAACCCGAACCCGATCGTGATAGCACCTCTCGTGAAGACAAGGCCAGCCAATTAAACCCAATTCACTTTTTAAACAGTTAAATATCACAAAATCAGTCTAAAATATGATATAGTAATACTAAGTAGCGGATAATGTTAATAAAGTATGGAAGTACAACCCAACACAGCCCTAACCGGGGTGTCACTAGTTATGAGCATCTATAATTCATAATACAAGTCTGCTAACTCTATAAGCTAGTACAGATGTTTGAAAAGAGATAGAGATGATAAGGGAGTAGACACACGGGGCTAGGGACGTCAAAAGCTACCTCGTAATCTCCGGAAGCCCGCCTGAAGCTGGAGGTATCAGCACTCGGGAGTGGTACCAACAACACTTGAATCTACACACAAGGGTGCAGGGAGTAAAGTGAGTACTTCAATTCAGTGAGTAACAAATGTAAATAAAGACTGAAGGCAAGAAATCACGTAAAGCATATCAAGATGTTGTATGGAAGCAGTTCAAAAACCAGTAAGAAAGTAGTGAAGCTGTAAAATCTCTTTAAACATCTTAGCTCAGTTTAAACTTCTTTGAAAATGGCTTTTTCAACAGTAGGCAAATGAATGCAAAACAGTTAGTGCAGATAAGCACAGAAATCCGCCACTCGGGCACAAATATCATAGTTTAACAGGTAAATGACAGGTAAATATGAAAGATAAACACATAAAGGTTCGCCCCTCAAGCTTAATGTCAACAACTCTGCCCATTGGGCAAATATCTCAGAACAATATCAGCCCATCGGGCAATAACATAGAACAGTATCAACCCCTCGGGCAATCACACAGAACAATACCAGCCCCTCGGGCTATCACATAGAACAATATCAGCCCCTCGGGCTATATCTCACATCACAATGTGTACCAGCACTCAGTGGGAGTATACAGACTCCAGGAGGGGCCCCTTACGGCCTAAGCACAATATCAAGTCATCTCGTGGCATCAAATCTAGGCCATCGGCCTCATATCAGTCAAGCCACCTTGTGGCGTATATATCTCAGGCCCTCGGCCTCATAAACAATATCAACAAGCCACTTATATCGCAGGCCCTCGGCCTTAAATCAGTATCAGTGTTTCCTCACAACTAGGCCCTCGGCCTTACTCAGTCAAAAATACTCACAAGCCCCTCGGGCATTAGTAAAACAGTATTTCTCAGCCTAAAACATCATTTAAAATATCATTTAAGTCTCAAAACGGAGTAAAAATGGTTGAGTAGTAAAATAGTGGAAAATAACATGACTGAGTTCAATTAGTAAGTCAAAACAGAGAGAAAATAGTAATAAAAATCCACGAAGGGTTCAAATAGTTGGCACGAAGCCCAAATATGGCAATCAGCCCAAATCATGATGATAACATATAAGTTTCAGTCAAATGCGCAGTAAAATCATCAATCGGGACGGACCAAGTCACAATCCCCAATAGTACACGACCCCACGCTCGTCATCAAGCGTGTGTTTTACCTCAATATAGCACGACGATGTGCAATCCGGGGATTTAAACCCTCAGAGCATCATTTATAATCATTACTCACCTCGAACCGGCTAAATCTCTAACTCGCGACGCCTTTGCCCATCAAATCGGCCTCCACACGTGTCGAATTTATCCAAAATCAGAACGAATACGTCACAATATGCTAAGGGAACAAAGCTCAAGCGAAAACAATCGAATTACCACAAAATTCCAGAAATTGGTTAAACTCGACCCCCGGGCTCACATCTCGGAATCGGGTAAAATTTATATTTTCATAATCCCCATACCCTCACGAGTCTAACCATACCAAAATTATCCAATTCCGGTACCATTTGGTTCTTCAAATCATCATTTTATATTTTTTGAGGATTCCACACTTTTGCTTCCCAAATTCCATCACAAATCACGAATTAAATGATGAATTCAATGATAGATTCATGTATTCTAGCCAAATCTGAGTTAGAATCACTTACCCCGATGAATTTCTTGAAAAACCTTCGAAAATTCGCCAAAATTCGAGCTCTCTAGGTCAAAATATCAAATAAACCCAAAATCTCGTATTTATAGAGTACCCCATAGATTTGCACCTCCGCGGTCCGCACAAAAACTACCGCGGCCGCATAGGCTTTTCTCTACAGTGATAAGCTTTAGTGTTTTGGCCATAAATTTCGCTAGAGATGTCCAAATTATGATATTTTTACCTTTCTGAAAACTAGACACGAAGGGCTACAACTTTTGTTTTTGAATCATCTCACAATTCCATGTAGATCAAAAGATATGAGCTTCCGAAGTTGGATCAGTGAAACGTTCTCCACCGCGGCCGCACAGCATTTTGTGCGGTCCGCACAGCACCTACCGCGTCCGCACTTCATTTTGTGCGGTCCGCACAGCACATACTGCGGCCGCACTTCTTTTTGTGCGGACCGCGCGGGTGGGTTTCGAGGCCTGCAACCCTTCTGGACCTGCTACAACTATGATTTTTGGCCTAAAACTACTCGGAACTTCAAATTAATTGTACCAACACATCTCATGATACCATTCAGACTTGTTCAAAACTTCGAAATGCTCACAACAACATCAAATCACCAATTTAACATATGATTCAAGCCTGAGAACTCCAAGAACTCTTAAATTATGCTTTCGATCAAAAAGTCTATCAAATCTCGTCCGAATGACCTGAAATTTTGCACACACATCCCAAATGATATAACGATGCTACTGCATGCTCTCGGAATACCATTCCGACCTCTATATCAAAATCTCACCTATCAACCGGGAAAATGCCGAAATCTCAATTTCGCCAATTCAAGCCTAAATCTTCTCTACAACTCCAAAACCCATTCTGATCGCGCTCCTAAGTTAAAAATCACCTAACGGAGCTAACCAAATCATAAAAATTCCAATCCGAGGTCATATACAAACAAGTCAAATACTGGTCAAACCTTTCAAATTTCAAGCTTTCGAACTGGGAATTGTCCTTCCTAGTTTATTCTGATTATCCTGAAAATCAAAACCAATGATTTACATAAGTCATATTGCATCACACGGGGCAAGTCATACCCGAGAACTGGCGAGCGAAATGCAAAAGCTCAAAACGACCGGTCAGGTCGTTACATCCTCCCCCATTTAAATATATATTCGTCCTCGAACGTGCCCAGAGTTATTCCAAATGCCAACCAAACGTTGAATAACCTTACCATGCATATACCCGGGGGTGATCCCACGTCACCCTGTCTTATATAGGTTCGATAACACAATGCAACTAAAATTTCACAATCCAACCCAACCCATAAACCTTAGAACCACATTTCCACTCCTGTAATTATTCACAAGATCAGAATCTCACATCTATTTTCAGAATAAGCTCGAACAAGCTGTAATCACCCATACTTGCAATCTCAGGTGCAATCACTTGATATATCACATAACTCAAACACTCGTAGTGATAACTTTTAATTACAGCAGTTGCACACAATACCCGAATACCGATAGAAAACTCTTATCAACTAAAGCCTCACCCCAACACTTTCATATACTGTCAATGATCACTAAAACGCGCGGTAAGCCATAACCATTTCCCAAATCAACCATTCAAGAAGCCACTTCTCCTTTGGCAAATACCATAGCAAATTTCTAAGCCGAAGCTCGATATTATCCTTCCAATATGCTGAAATCGAACCCGTTCGTATTCATTAATGATCCCAATGATCTCTTTTAATCCAACACACTACTCTGGTGACATGACACATCAGTACAGGCCTAATCCACATCTTGCATAATACGTGCACCAATAAGCAATAGTCTGAACATACCTCCAATCATGAAAACGACTCAAATGAAAGATATGTACCTCCAGCTCACTGGTACCACCACAACGCAAGGCTGAGAACCCGTCTCACATCATAGAAATAGAACACACGAATCTAACCCGCAAGGTCATACCTCCACATAACTTCGCTACGATGTGCGATCCTATCCAACACTCTACATGAACCACTTTAAATCACTATGCTCGAAATCGACAACCATGCACAATTTGATGTCTGGAACCAAAGCAATCATTACACCTACAGTAAAACAATTAACACACACCACACACACCCGATAGGACATAACCGATATGTCATTCACCGAGCAATACCCAATCACTCTTCCCGCTTGACTTCCACTATGAAACCCCAATAGAACCGCACCATATGTACCTATAACCAACAAATCATAACACCTCGCAACACAGAAAGGTAAATCATAGGTCTCCCCAGATTACTAATAAACTCAATAACAGACGAATCAACACATCTCTCAATAATACAGTTCGGAGCCAACCAAACTGACTCAAGTTAGAACACGCATCCATATTGTCCTGCCAACGAACTCCTTATCAAGGAAGTCCTGAAGTTGTTCCTTCTACCCCTATAACTCTGTCGGTGCCATACGATACACGGTGCCCGACATCAAATCAATACCGAAATCAACAACCTTGCCCGGCGGCATGCCCGGCCACAAGAAACACATCCGAAAAGTCCCTCACCACCGAAACTGAATCAGTGGTAGAAGCCTCTGCACTAACATCTATCATGAAAGCCCACATAAGAAAGACAATTCTTCCCAGTCGTCCGTTGGGTCTTCAAAATATAAAACCACTCCACTAGGACATAATCCGTTGAATCTTGCCACTTAATCCGTGGTATCTCCGGCATAGCCAACAGCGCCGCCTTATCGTAATATTCCAAAACGACACAACATGGAGACAACCAATCTGAACTCAATATCACATCCAAAATCTAACATACCAAGTAACAAAAGATCCACTCGGGTCTCCAAACCCCGATAATCTCTAAACAGTGCTGATACCCACGACTCACAACTACAATATAGCCTAAATATGAGAACTTCCCGTCTCCAAATCCATATGGCACATGAATAAACACACCTGATCCCAATTCCGCCATCTGAATGCATACCACACCTCAAATACCCAATCATTCCACGAAAGATACTCTAAAATTCCCTTGTGCCATCAAGCAAACTCGAATATCAGCAGTCGATCTAACAAGAAAGTGCCGCAATATTACCGAAGTACCATCAACTTAATCTCATTGCCTTTTCTGAAACATATACCCTCGTCAAATCACTCCAATTAGCAATACCATTTCCTTAATCATCTGAAGATAATTCCTCTAATCATCTGAAACTACCTGTGCTGCCTAAGAATTTTATGACCTTCCTTTCAGATCTGAAACGAAACCTCACACATGCAATTCTCAATCATTTACAACATGCGGCATAACCCATACCATTCTAGGATAACCATGAGAACTTCATATCCTTTCCGAACCGCAAGCAACTATGCATTCCACTAGCCAAGAACTTCCCCATTCCATTTGCACAACACTAACTCATCAGGACTGATTCCTTCTAACTCAACCGAGCTACACATGCCACCAAAACCCAAGAGCATTGCTGCAAAATATCTGTAGGAACTCATTACCCCGTACACACCCAAGGAACCTTACCATACCGATCCGGCTTACTACCAAGTTGTCCCATATATCCGAGTTTCCTTCTGATTTATTTTCAACTTGGCATTCCTTCTTGCTATAGCACTACAACTCCTCAACCCAGACTTACCACACGAGACCCAAGCATAAAACCACGTTGTCTAAGGCTCATAAGCCGCTGAGTACTCCCTTAACTACTCCCAAAAGCACCGCATTCAAATACTTTACTCCGAAGAACTTCCTACGAATCTAAATCCGTTACATTTACCTTCCCGACACTAATACATAGAACCCCATAATTAATATAGAACACCACAAGTCTTTACATCCCCCAAATGAAAACTCAGTCTCTAACCACATATACAACTTTAAAATACCTCATTGTTACATGAAAAATCCTAAACACATTAGAACCATTCCCACGAGTCATTCACTCTATTCAAACTACAATTAGTCTGATCAAATGAACCGAATAACCCGTGCCTCATTGGCACTTTGACACCGCAGAATGTATCCTCATCCCAATACAACCAAGCAACTTCCTGCTCTATGCACCGAGCATTCTTGCCAACAATAACTCAAGGCATCCCGTGATTCCCACACACCTATGAAGCATAATATAACCTTCGTCAAAATTTTCCTTTACCCTAGCCATCCTCGATCTCAACCTCCGTAGGCCATAACTGATTCACCCGAACGTCTCAAACCGGAACCAACATAGCACATAACCATGCAATCGCTTAATCAATAGCAGACTCCCCCACTTGGCTCAAAGCCATAGATCAACACACACTCAATAACTCATAACGATTATACTCTATTGATGACATGATACCGTAGTGAGATTAAACTCAAATCTTTTATAAGCTTGTGAAAACACATATCATCTAGAATTTTAACTCTTCTGCAAATCTCGCATTCCACTCTCGCAACAGTTACACCCACTCTCTAAGTGACCCAATTTAAATTGCAACACATATCCTTCACTCGCAAATGAGATCTTCTAACAGACACATAAGGATCGTACAACCTCAGAACATTTCGCAGGAGACAACCCACGTGTTTTACCTCTAACTAACATTTATGTATACCTTCCACCGTCATAAACTGTACGCAGTCACTTAGTCTTCCTGAGTCTGAACTCATACCGCAACATGAAATTTACTTCACTCACAACTGAGAAACATGAAAAGATCCTTCACACTCCAATAACTCGGAGCTATACCTCGAATCAAGATGGAATCAAAGCACCTAATAGTTTTTCTATCCTCTAGCAGACCTTCTCGTCGCTTCCAAATCATGTGGATACATCTCGCAGTACCAACATACTCATCACATAGTTATCCAGCCGTCACTTCCACTAATAGGGACAATACCGAACATATATGTTCAAAAATACTTGCTCACACAATCAACACCTCGGTGCTCAAGCTATAAGCAAAGATCCGGCCTCAAGTCCTCCAGACTTGCCCAACATCAATGCACAGAGATCACATCTCGACCCTCGATTAGGGAATCACAAGCCATCGAGGCACATATGATACTGAGCGCTCATGCACGCATACGAACGCGTGGAAGGAATTCAAAGAGTTACATTTCAAGCTAAATCAAGAACGCACGATAATAATTCAAGAATGTGAAGTTTTCCTAAAGGTTCTGCAGCCTCTCAAGGATAAATACAAACGTCTCTGTACCGATCTGCGAGACTCTGCTATACCTGCTCATGACTCGTGAGACCTATGTAACCTAGGTTTGATGCCAACTTGTCACGATCCTAAACCCGAACCCGATCGTGATGGCACCTCTCGTGAAGACAAGGCCAGCCAATTAAACCCAATTCACTTTTTAAACAGTTAAATATCACAAAATCAGTCTAAAATATGATATAGCAATACTAAGTAGCGGATAATGTCAATAAAGTATGGAAGTACAACCCAACACAGCCCTAACCGGGGTGTCACTAGTCATGAGCATCTATAATTCATAATACAAGTCTGCTAACTCTATAAGCTAGTACAGATGTTTGAAAAGAGATAGAGATGATAAGGGAGTAGAGACACGGGGCTAGGGACGTTAAAAGCTACCTCGTAATCTCTGGAAGCCCGCCTGAAGCTGGAGATATCAACACTCGTGAGTGCTACCAACAATGCATGAATCTACACACAGGGGTGCAGGGAGTAAAGTGAGTACTCCAATTCAGTGAGTAACAAATGTAAATAAAGACTGAAGGTAAGAAATCACGTAAAGCATATCAAGATGTTGTATGGAAGTAGTTCAAAAACCAATAAGAAAGCAGTGAAGCTGTAAAATCTCTTTAAACATCTTAGCTCAGTTTAAACTTCTTTGAAAATGGTTTTTTCAACAGTACGCAAATGAATGCAAAACAGTTAGTGCAGATAAGCACAAAAATCCGCCACTCAGGCACAAATATCATAGTTTAACAGGTAAATATGAAAGATAAACACATAAAGGTTCGCCCCTCGGGCTCAATGTCAACAACTCTGCCCCTCGGGCAAATATCTCAGAACAATACCAGCCCCTCGGGCAATCACATAGAATCGTACCAGCCCCTCGGGCAATCACATAGAACAATACCAGCCCCTCGGGCTATCACATAGAAGAATATTAACCCCTCGGGCTATATCTCACATCACAATGGGTACCCGTGCTCACTGGGGGTGTACAACCTTCGGGAGGGGCCCCTTACGGCCCAAGCGCAATATCAAACCATCTCGTGGCATCAAATCTAGGCCCTCGGACTCATACCAGTCAAGCCACCTCGTGGCGTATATATCTAAGGCCCTCGGCGTCATAAACAATATCAACAAGCCACCTATATCTCAGGCCCTCGGCCTTAAATTAGTATCAATGTTTCCTCACAACTAGGCCCTCGGCCTTCCTCAATCAAAAATACTCACAAGCCCCTCAGGCATTAGTAAAATAGTATTTCTCAGCCCAAAACATCATTTAAAATATAATTTAAGTCTCAAAACAGAGTAAAAATGGCTGAGTAGTAAAACAGTGAAAAATAACATGATTGAGTTCAATTAGTAAGTCAAAACAGTGAGGAAATAGTAATAAAAATCCCCGAAGGGTTCAAATAGTTAGCACGAAGCCCAAATATGGAAATCAACCCAAATCATGATGATAACATATAAGTTTCAGTCAAATGCACGGTAAAATCATCAATCGGGACGGACCAAGTCACAATCCCCAATAGTACACGACCTACGCTCGTCATCAAGTGTGTGACTCACCTCAATATAGCACGACGATGTGCAATCCGGGGTTTCAACTCGCGATTCCTTTGCCCATCAAATCAGCCTCCACGCGCATCGAATCTATCCAAAATCAGAACAAATACATCACAATATGCTAAGGGAACAAAGCCCAAGCAAAAACAATCGAATTACCACAAAATTCCAAAAATTGGTCAAACCCGACCCTCGGGCTAACATCTCGGAATCGAGTAAAATTTACATTTTCAGAATCCTCATACTCTCACGAGTCTAACCATACCAAAATTATCCAATTCCGGTACCATTTGGTCCTTCAAATCATCATTTTATAATTTTGGAGGATTCCACAATTTTTCTTCCCAAATTCCATCCCAAATCACGAATTAAATGATGAATTCAATGATAGATTCATGTATTCTACCCAAATCTAAGTTAGAATCACTTACCTCGATGAATTTCTTGAAAAACCTTCGAAAAATTGCCCAAATTCGAGCTTTCTAGGTCAAAATATCAAATAAAACCCAAAACCTCGTATTTATAGAGTACCCCACAGATTTGCACCTCCGCGGACCGCACAAAATCGACCGCGGTCTGCACAAAACCAGTGCAGTCCTCACAAAAACGACCGCCGCCGCACAGGCTTTCCTCTGCAGTGATAATCTTTAGTATTTTGGCCATAACCTTCGCTACAGATGTCCAAATTATGATATCTTTACCTTTCTAGACACTAGACACGAAGGGCTACAACTTTCGTTTTTAAATTATCTCAAATTTCTTGTAGATCAAAAGATATGAGCTTCCGAAGTAGGGCCACTGAAACGTTCCCCACCGTGGCCGTACAGCATTTTGTGCGGTCCGCCCAGCACCTACCGCGGCCGTACTTCTTTTTGTGCGGACCGCGCAGGTGGGTTTCGAGTCCTGCAACCCTTCTGGACCTGCTACAACTATGATTTTTGGCCTAAAACTACCTGGAACTTCAAATCAATTGTACCAACACATCTCATGATACCGTTCAAACTTGTTCAAAACTTCGAAACGCTCACAACAACATCAAATCACTAATTTAACATATGATTCAAGCCTCAGAACTCCAAGAACTCTTAAATTATGCTTTTGATCAAAAAGTCTATCAAATCTCGTCCGAATGACCTGAAATTTTGCACACACATCCCAAATGATACAACAAAGCTACTGCTTGCTCTCAGAATTCCATTCCGACCTCTATATCAAAATCTCACCTATCAACCGGGAAAATGCCGAAATCTCAATTTCGCCAATTCAAGCCTAAATATTCTCTACAAATCCAAAACTCATTCCGATCGCGCTCCTAAGTCACAAATCACCTAACAGAGTTAACCAAATTATAAAAATTCCGATCCGAGGTCATATACAAACAAGTCAAATACTGGTCAAACCTTTCAAATTTTAAGCTTCCGAACTGGGAACTGTTCTTTCAAGTTTATTCCGATTATCCTGAAAAACCAAAACCAACGATTTACATACGTCTGCATCACACGGGGCAACTCATGCTCGAGAACTGGTGAGCAAAATACAAAAGCTCAAAACGACCGGTCGGGTCGTTACATCAACCTTGTAGGGTTATAATATTTGGCATTGACCGTCTTACACTATTTAATTAAAGTGTAATTTGAGCGTATCAGTTATTCCTGCCCCTGTACTACTATATATTAGTTATTATACCCCCCATTATACTATTCAACCCTTTCTATCCATGCCGTTAGTGTTATAGATAAAATTACCCTCTCATTAACGGACCTAACCGAAATGGACACGTGGCTCAATCTTAAGACACCCAGCCCTTTTTTTTTTAATTATCGTTTGGTTAACAATTTTTACACTCGATTTTAACCCAAGTGTGACCCGATCAATAACCCTTTAACGAGATCATTTAAATAGATTCTTTCAGCCCTTTTATCTCATTACACCTAAATCTAAGAGATCGTTTCTTCTTCTTACTCCATCCATCTGCCGATTCTTGTATCTCCTATTGTGTAAAGGTATTAAAATTCCACCAAAACTTAGGATTCACTGTTGTTAGCCTATAATTTTTGTAGTAATGTGTCTTAAGTTAGCGTTTATTTTATATCGATTTCAGGGTTTCCTGATTTTATCATTTTTAGTTAGGGATTCGTGTATGGGTTGATTTGTATATTGTTTTTACTGCAATTTCTAATTATTCTAATGCAACTTTTGGCTTTTTCTTTATGTGCCAAATTTTGACTTAACTGCATATGGGGTAATATTACTCACTAGTGGTCCTGAATGTGGGGTAGTCCAATTATTTTAGTAATTTTGTATTTCTTTTATACATTCATTATTTTGGTTGATGTGTTGGTCCCATTTTTCTATTTTCTTTGGGTGATTTAGGGTTTGGAGATGATTTTATGGCTATGGTGGTTTAGGTTAAGTGAACTTTATTGTTTTTATTTGTTTTTCTTTATTTTATTATTCTTATATGGTATTGTTTAATGCATGGATCAATAATGAGTTAATTTAGTTTAGTTTGTGTCGGTCTTCTTAGCTCAACTTTTTAATAATTTGTTATGATCTAATCTTTCTTTATGTTATTTAATTTCAGATCAACAAAATGGTTAATCTGGACATAATATTCAACTAGGGAATAGAGTAGAGAGCCACAAATGAAGTATGCTAAGAACCTGTTGCACACTTGGACAAGTTACGACTCTGACCATCTTTCATAAAAAGACATTGTAGATGAGTTTTGCAATAAATTAGGGTTTATTGGTATTCAACAGCTTATAGTTTCTGCCCCTTCTGGTAGCTACTATGAAGTTGAAGGGGATAATGGCATTAGGTGCATGTTAGAAATGGTTGGTACTGATTATAATGTTATTAATTAGTTTGTTGTTGAGGAATGTGAGATTTCAGTCCAAGTACCTAATATTACTCAATATGATAAGGTTGTAGTACCTGATTTTGAGGTTGCTACTGACTGTAGCTCAACTGATGGTGAGGATAGTGATGAGTATGATTCTGAAGAATTAGATACTATTGCAACTCAAAGAAACATGAGCATTATTGATCAGCTCCTTGATTATAAGGAACTAGACAAGAGTATGACCTTCAAGGACATCTCTGAAGCTAGGGAGTGTATAAAACTCTATGATATGGCAAATAAGAAAGATATAGTTCTTAAAAAAAGTGATAAAATACGGCTTAGGTATGAGTGTCAAATTGGCTGCCCATTGTTTGTTTAATCTCTAAAGATGGGAACTGTCCAGGGGTAAGAATCAATACCTTAAACCCACATCATGACTTCTATGTTGCGTATGATAATAGTATTGTTGACTACTGTACTATTGCATATTATTTTAAGAAGAAGTTACAAAATAATCCAAAATATAAAGTGAAAGAGATGAGGCTGACCTGAAAGATGCATTTGAGATGAATGTTAGTCATGGAAAATGCAAGAGGGAAAAAGCATTGATTCTTAATAAACTGCAAGGAAGCATTAAAGATGAGTATTATAAGCTAGAGGCATATGCCAATGAGTTGAAGATCAGTAATCCTGGTAGTGATATTGTTATTAACTTGTCAAAAGATGCACTAGCTGAAGGTAATAGGAAATTTTTAAGAATGTATATATGTTTCAATGCACGGAAGATGGGTTTTAAGGCTTGTTTGAGGCATTTCATTGGATTGGAGGGAATATTTCTTAAGGAAAAAGCTAAAGGATAGCTTCTAGTTGTTGTTGGTCAAGACTCAATGAACCATTTTTATCCTATAGCATGGGCTGTAGTGGACAAAGAAACAAAGAGGACTTGGGACTGGTTTTTGGGATTGCTAAAAAGGTCATTGGACCTACAGAATGGAGAAGGATACACTTTCATCTCAGACATGCAAAAGGTACTTTTCAACTGTTTATTTCAGTAAACTTTCTATTTTTTCAATGTCTACTTTTCCATACTTCATTTCAGTTGTTTTCTGTTCTTTTATAAACTTTTTCTTTTATGTTTGGTTCATGACTTGTAGGGTCTGATTGAGGCAATGAGAACAACACTTCTTGAAGCTAATCATAGATATTTTGTTAGACACATTGAGGCTAACTGGTGTAAGAGATGGAGATCTAGGGAGATGAAGAAGCTTTTATAGTGGTGTGCATGGAGCACTTATGAGGATTATTTTCAAGATCAATTAAAGAATATGGGGGATATGGATGAAGATGTTGTAAGGCATTTGCTACATTATCCTGCTCAGTCATGGTGTAGAGCTTATTTTGACATTGTGTGCAAGAATATGGCAGTGGACAATAATTTCACAGAGTCATTCAATGCATGGATCTTGGATGCAAGGTATAAACCAATAATCAAAATGTTGGAAGACATTAGTGTTAAGGTGATGACCTTATTGAGAGAACATGAAGATCAAGTGAAGTCATGGACTCATGACTTCAGTCCACAAAGCATGAAATTGTATGCTGATTACTTGAAGATTGCTCACATATGTATGGTTCACTTTAATGGAGATGTTGGTTATGAGATTAGAGAAGGAGTAGATGAACATACTGTCAAAATAGAAGTGAAGCAATGCAGTTGTAGGCAATGGCAACTCTCAGGAATACCATGTCCTCACACAATCAAAGCAGTGATATACAAGAGGAATGATCCTTTTGGAGCAAATGTATTGGTGGTATAGCAAAGAAGCTGCTCAAAAGACTTATTCACATAAGTTGCAGCTTGTTGGGGGTGAGAAATTCTGGAAAATAGACTCATCACAGGCCATGGAACCACCATACTTAGTGAAATTAGCTGGCATGCCTAAACTGAAGAGAAATATGCAAAAAGATGAGGCAAGCAAGAGACAAGGTGAATGGTCTGCTTCAAGGAAAAGGAGAACCATGAACTGCAGTTGCTGTGGAGAACGAAATCATAATGCAAGAGGGTGTACAAAGGTGATTTGTTACTCTTATTAGTCGTTAACAGTAGACTTTCTATTATCTAACAATTTGTTACTTATTTATGACAATCATCTAGTGCATAATCTAAAGGAAAGCAGACAATAAAAAGGGAAAGTATTGTAGATTATGAATACATTGATGAAGAAATACCATTATCAGGTCCCAATAATCGCAAAATAGTCAAGCCTCCAGCAGTCCACTCGTGTTCATTCCTACCCCAACTGTTTTTGGTAGCATTTCATCTCTCCTAGATGTTACTAGTAGGAGACTTTTACCTCCACAATTTGCATATGAAGAAGACTCTGCTATAAGGTCAAAAATTATTTTAGAGACAAGGACAAGGCTTCAAGTGAGACAAGAACCAACTCTTCCATCTGTGATAAGATTTATCCCCTTAAGAAGTGGCTCAACTGGTGTGGGTGATCCTTCAAATCTGCCCTACTTACCAAGAGTACTCACATGGAAGGGAAAAGAGGTTGTAACTAGCAACCAACTGGAGATGTAAGCTCAGAAAAAAATTAGAAAATTGCAGGCAAGAAAGGGAAATAAGAGTACTATGTTGGAGTAATGGGAAGTAGGTTTTAGAATAATAGTTTGAGACTTAGTTTTTTGTCAAAATAATTTGGTTGGTGATGTAATTTACTGCTTATGCCATTACATTTACTACTACTCTTTTTTTGCTAGGTTGGTGATGGCAGTTGGATGCCATAGTATGACTTAGGTGGTAACTTCTTTTAGGGTTATAATATGGCATCCGTATGTCAATTTAATGTACCTTAACAATTAACATTTTAAATTAATGGCAATAGTTATTTAATACGCTTGTTATGTCGTTTTAATATCATGTTATATGTATCAACCTGTTTATGTGAATCTTAGCTATTGAACAAACCCAGAATTGGATGTTTTTTATCTAGTTGGATACTCAGATTTGGATGCTTTAATAGATGAGAATCTTCAAACAAATGCAATAGCAATACATTTATTAGCTACTGTAATAGCTTCACCAGATACTCTATTGCGTTCCTATGTTGAATGCTTAGGTTTTACATTACAAATCAACTGCATTTCCTTATATAACATGCCTCGTCCCAACCTTTTTTTTCCTCCTCGAGATAGCTCGTAAAACTTGTGCTAGTACACAAATGTAGTCTCAAGTAATAATTACAAAGTCAAAACGCTTAAGTAATAGTTGTTGTCGTTGTAATACAAGGCAAGAAACTATGATAAGCAACTACATTTTTTCATGCCACTGCCTACAGATTTAGAGAAGAGTTTAAGAGGTATAAAAATATTTAATTTCATCTTTCACCCAACAAAATAACATATAATACATTGCTCTAAATATCCCAACCTAACTTAACTTCATAATACAAAATACCACAATACTAGATATCATTTAATTCATCAAACAAGCTGCAATTAAGGTACCAAATAGGACCCATGATATCAAAATAACTAATTCATTTTCTTGGAATTGGTCCTTTCTAATGATTTGTAGCCTCCATTTCTTCAACTTTATTCCTCAATAAGTCCCTTTCGAGATAAGCCGCATCCAACATCGACTTCAACATGCTTGTTTCGGTCTCTCCAACTTCAATTATGGCCTCCATTGCTTCAACTTTTTTTTTTAATTTTAATCTTTCAACCTTAACTACATCCAATTGCGACTTCAACTTGCAAATAACAGTCACAACTCTATCCGATAATACTTCATCAACCCATTCGAAATAACCAAAGGAAGTTTTCTGGAAAAATAATTCAAATGATTTCAATCTAGAAAAGAACTGAACAATCACAATATGATAATTATATAAATTAACAACATCAGGTTTAGGACATTTGTAGTTTCTCCGATCAGTGTTGCAAGGAGTGTAAGCCGTAAAGTAGTGCACAATCATACCGCATAAACACCCCCTCTTCGAACCAACTTCTTGAGACGAACAACTATCTTGTGACATTGTTGAAATTAAATGACAGATTTACAGGAACAACAATGAGAAAATTAAATGATCTTCTTGCAATAACAGATGGAGCAAAACAAGAAGAAACCAACTACAAATTTATTGGTGATAATCGGAGGAGGAGGCAAAAGAATTAAGAGATACCATGAATCCTAAGATTTGGGAATGGAGTAAGAAGAAAGAACGGGTCTCTTAATTTGGGTGTAAAATGAGAGAAAAGGGCTTAAGCCTTTCTATTTGAATGAACCCGTTAATGGTTATGGATCGGGTTAAAATCGGGTGTAAAAATGAGTAATCAAGCGATAATTAAAAAAAGAAAGAAAAAGGGTTGGGTGTCTTAAGATTGAGCCACGTGTCCGTTTCAGCTGGGTCCGTTAATGAAAGGGTAATTTTATCTATAACATTAACGTCAGGGATAGAAAGGGTTTAATAGTATAATGGGGGTACAAATAACTAATAAATAATAGTAGCGAAGTAGAAATAGCCCTTTTCCGATGATAAAATTTAGTTTCTTATTTAGTCACTAGTTTTTGAAGCCCGGGACCAAACTCAAGATATAAAAGTAAAACTTTCATTTCACTTCTTTAATATTTTAACTTTCATTTTGAGGAATTTTTTTACTTCAAATCACATGCGGAGCCAAAATTTAAAGTTTATGAATTGTAAATCTTAATTTAAAGTTATTTAGTTCTAAATTAATAATATAGATATTTAGTGAACTTTTAAGACAAATACAGAATTTGAATCAAAACATTACTAAATCCGCCAAACTTATTTTGTGTTTAGAAAATTAAATAAAGTTAACCAAACTAGAGATTTTAAAGATAACCTGATCATGACTGATAATACTGACTTAAATTAAAAATATAGATATTTAGTGAACTTTTAAGAAAAATAAAGAATTTGAACCAAAACGTTACCGGATCCAACCAAACTTATTTTGTGTTTAGAAAATTAATTAAAATTAACCACACGAGAGATTTTGAAGATAACTCGATCATGACAGATAACACTATCTTTTTAAACATATATGAGCTCATTAAAGTTTAAATATGAAGTAAAAGAAATGCCTAAATATAAATAAAAGAATTTTCAGAAATTCTCAAATTTTATAATACAAATAAAAAGTAAAAGAAAGGCCTACATGTACAAAACTATAATAAGCAACAAATGAAAAGGAGAAAGAGATCGACAAGAAACAAGAATCTAGCGAAAAAATTACTATTTTTCAGGTTAATAGATAAGATCAATAGAAGAAAGTAACAGGGAAAATAAAGTGTAGTGGATAAGGCTGCTCCTTCCTTATCAAGGTTTTCGAGTTCGAGCCCGGGTATGAAAAAATTCTTGGTAGAAAGAGCTTCCTCCAAATGAGCCTTACACGACGCGAATTCGAATTAATCGGGCTCTATTATAAATATCGGACACCGAATAAAAAATCGAAAAACAAAAAAAAAATAAGATAGGGCAACGTTTAAGAAGTAAACCGTAAAACAAAAAAAATAAGGTCAAGACCTAAAAGTAATTAATTAAAAAGTTTATATTTTATGGAAAACTTTTGTGAGGACTACAAAAGTCCTTGATTGTCCCTAATTATATACAGTAAATGTAACCACAACTGTCATTTGTACCGTGACTTGACTCTGCTTCTCCACTTACGTGATAACAGGAGAAGTCATTGCCAGTATTCCCTAATATTCATTACAAAACAAACAAATACTTGGTCAAAAAATTCTTTTACAATAATGCAACAAAAAGAATATACATGACATTCTTTTAGTCCATTATGAAAAGATGTACGTTTTTATGTATTTGAGTACTCTCCGATCTACTTCTAATATTTTCATTGTTACTAATATTCTCTTATATAATTAACAATATATATTGATAATTACTAGATTTTAATGATATTTTCGATATGCTATATGTTAACGTGTCAAAAAATTTCCCCCTGAAACCCTCAACTCAATTAAACATCATCATATAAATTAAAATGAAAAGTAACGAGAATGAATAAAGAATAATTTATATAAAAGATATTATAATTAAAAATTAAAATTTTCTTTAAAGTGTGTGAAAACGAGTAATTGGCATGTTAAACAAAGAACAAAATGATTAAGCTACCCGCTATGTCAGTAGGGCCCAGCCGCCGCTGATCCCCTAGCTCCCTTTCACATTTGTCAAAGAATTTACCGAAACCATCTTCTGTCAGTCAAAGTCAAACTTCCACTACTTCGAACACGCCATAATTTACCCACCACCGCCAAGAAAAAGCTGGCTTTGCCGTCAGCCCTGACTTTTCTCCAATATTTAAACTCAATAAAATGACAAAATTACCCCTCCATTCAACAACCCACCCACTCCAGCTAGGTCCCTTTTGTCATTACACACAAGAAAACAAAAAAGACAAAAAAAGGAAGAAAAGAAAGAGACTAGCTTTCTTGTTTCTCCAGCTCAAAGTCTGTAATAGCACTCAAAAAGGCAAGACTCATATGAAGAAGAGAATTACTGTAATAAAAATTAGCAGATTCTGATACCCTTTTAGGAAATTCGAATTGGGTTTGGATTTTCTTGGCCAAAAAAATGGCGTTTAATCCTGGTAGTAGAATGGACCCACAAGCGGCAGCAGAAAAAGCCGTCTCAGTGATCGGGTTCGGTTATGATTTGACGAGTGATATCCGGTTGACGGCGTGTAAACCCGGTCCAAGCGGGTCGGGTTTGATAGAGGTTGATCAGAAGTCGACCAAGGACCTAGTGGTGCCAGGTGGGGTGGTGGTTTCAAAGGTTTCGACTTCAATCAAGTGCGATAAAGGTGAACGAACTAGGTTTCGCTCTGATGCTCTCTCTTTTAGTCAGGTAAGTTTCTTTTTTTCAGCTTTTTTCTCGGCATGTCTTTTTATATTTATTTTTTCTCTAACCGTTTAATATCGGTCTATTGGTATGGATGCTATTTATTTTTTCTCTAACCGTTTAATATCGGTCTAAGGGATTTGGGTAATTGAATTTTTGCGGCTGCTGTTCATTTGCTGGAAAACAGTAAAATTGACAATGAAGAGCTTGTACTTTTTAATCAGTTCATTTAATGGTTTGCCTGAAATTTCATTTCTAGGTTTGCTTCAAAATGGGAAAAAATTGAATCTTTTTGTGAATTTCGTCCTATCTAGTTGAGTTGGGAAGGTTAAATTTAATTTTCCTCGATGATTGGCTTATGCATACAGAAAGAAAAAGTGTCATTTGTGTTGCTATTTCAAGTCTCATACTTGATGAAAAAGTAATGTAGGTACTAGGGAAATTCTGGTCAATTAGTCACAATTTGGATAGAGGCGTTGAGCTATATACTACTGGATAAAGTTTTGCCTGGTTTGCGGAGTTGCATGTGAAGGTATCTGGTCTGATTTGGCCATTAAATAGGACTTCTTGAAGTATTGGTTATTGTATGACAACTAAGTACATCAATCTCTTTGGCTTCCGGAACTTTGCCAATCCTTTTACTGCTGGATAAAATACCTTTGGCAGCTAATCAGCTTGATAGTAGGATAATAGCATCTAAACGCGCAAATGCTGTAGCAGGGCCAGTCAACTTGTTTGGATACATAAACTGCTTGAGTATGGGGTTATAGACATTCTCATTGTGTAGTTACATCGTGACGTTCCTTCTAGGATTAGATTCAATTTTTAAATATTGGATTTTTGCGTTATCTAAATCTTCATCCTCTGTCACTTGTAGTTACTTATCGTTCAACGAAAGACTGGTTAAGGATCCATTGATATTCATCTAATCCAATTAGAATGCTTAAGGAAAGTATTGAAAATTGTACATACTCTTTCTATTTCTAACAATTGGGGAGATTCGTCATCAGTGGGAATCCAGCAGTAATAAATCGAATATAGAAATTGGATTTGTTAAGTGAGAAGCTCATGTTTTATCTATGCTGATTGCGGAGTGCTTTCCCCTTTTTTTTTTCCTTTTAAATAATTTAAGAGATATCTTCCCTTTTCCTACGGTGGATTGTTAGTTCTTTTCTGCATTGTCTATGAGCTATCATCATGCTTTCTATCTAATAACTGTTTGGTAAAATGATTTTTTGGTGCCTATTAGATTAGTGTTGAAACTTGTTCGCAGAACTCAATGAAGTATGTGTTTTTTTGATTATTCAATCTAATGTTTTCTACTTCGATGTGTATTTATGACTAATCTCTCGGCCCTATCGTCTGCTCATTGCATTCAGATGTCAGAACAATTGAATCAGGAGTTATCTTTGTCTGGTAAGATACCTTCTGGTTTGTTTAATGCAATGTTTGGTCATAAGGGATGCTGGCAAAAGGATGCAGCTTCGACAAAGCTTCTTGCCTTTGATGGTTGGTTTATTACCTTGTACAATATTGAGTTAGTGAGATCCCATCTAACACTATCTGAGCAAGTGAAGCAAGATGTGCCTTCTTCGTGGGATCCTTCTGCGCTTGCAGAGTAAGACCTTTCGCTCAATTGTTATTTGAATAACTATTTTGTTGTCCATCAGGATAGTATAAATACAAATCTGTGTACGTTCAAAATCTCAAGGAAATCTGGTACATGCTCCTCTATGAGATTGGATGTAGGATGAATTGGATTCGGAAAGTTCTGAACTAGCACGCCTGCAAGTTTTTCATACAAAAACATTTTTCCTGTATTGTAATTATGCGTTAAGTGTTTGAGTGGAAACTAAGGAAAGGAAGGAAAAGAATAGAAGATCAAAAGGATGGATATGGGGAGGGAGGGAGGGAAGGAGGGAGGGAGAGTTTCTTTTGTTTGGTGAACTGCAATAGGATATTATGAGAGGAATGTTTTTGTTTCTTGGTTTGATTTCTTTCCTCTCCTCCTATGTAAGTCGAAGAAGGAGAAGATTCTATCCTATCTGTTTCTGTCCAAAACCACCGGCAATGCTTTCTGCCTTTTCTATCCAGCAGAAGTAGCGAATTTATGAGGGAATGGAAAAAGAATGACCTATGAACTGTAGGAGAGTCATTATGGCCCTGAAATTTGGACTCAGAAACAGCAGTGTTTTTGTTATCTTAAGACAGTTGTTGAATTTTTTTTATTTTTAGTGCATTTGATTTTGATTTTATCTCCTTCACTCTGACCTTCTGTCCCTTCTCTTGGTTCATGATGGAACACAACTTGCTATTGACTTTGCTTTTGTAAACTAATATTGAAAATGGTAGAAAATTATTAACTGTGAGGCCGATAACATGATTTTTCAGGTTCATCGAAAAATATGGCACCCATATTGTTGTCGGGGTAAAGATGGGAGGCAAGGATGTAATTCACATAAAGCAGCTGCAGAATTCAACTCTTCAGCCAATGGAGGTGCAGAAATTACTTAAGCAATTAGCTGATGAGAAATTTTCAGAAGACGTAAATGGATGCCAGATGCGAAACTCTGTTAAATCTTCTGAAAAACCAAAGGTATCACATAACTTATATTATATTCGATAGTTCAACTCCCTTTTATGTTTGCTGTCTAGATTCTTTAACATTTCATTTTATTTTACCATACAATTGTGGAAGAAATTGTTTAAGGCCTGACTACGAGTATACACTCAAACTTAGATATTCTGGAATGCTTGTTGAGTTGAGGATGTGTTTTGCCTGCAAAACTAATTCTGTCACTTCCAAAATATTTAGGAGGATAGTTAACCCATTTTACTGATGAAACGTTGATTGATGTGCTTTATGGCTGTTCACGCCATGTACTAGGGTACTACATAAGCGATAATTCAAATATATTAACTTCTATAGATGCATATATATTGAGAATGAAGCTGGCACTGAAGCAATAAGATTCTGGCTAATATTACTTATGCTGCTTGTTAGTTCTCTTTGATGGGCTTTCTGAGTGTTTAACTGCCTTTGATCCAATTAGTTTAAGCTAGTCTGCTTACTTCTAAGATTGCGAATGCTATTTCACAGGCTAATTCATCTTAATAGATTTATTAATATGATTTGAAATTTACTGAAATGCTAAAATGAGCTACTGTAAACTTAATTTTAAAATCATATTTTTTAACGATAATACGTCATGGTCGGAATAATGCCAAGTAATACAATGTAATGCTAAATCAGAATCTTGTAGAAACATTTATTTGCTACTAGTTAATCTTTTCAAGAGGGTGTAATACAGAAAGCTGGACAAGCAAAATGATGTTGAGGGATCAAAATGTACTGTTTGTTAATATAACTGAACCACTAAGTCCAGAAGCCCCAAAATTGTGAAGGAACAAAGTTATGTATGGGTTAGTCAAACAGACTTAAAAGGTAAATAATGTCATGCCCATGGATTTCTCCAAGAAAAGTAAGCAAAATGGATGACATTATGGTCATAGTAAAACTTTATTACATATATGTTTACATTGATTAAACAAAATAAATCATCTGACAGCAGTTTCAATTTTTGACATATGGCAGGATGAAAAATCCATATTCTCAGATCCTCATCTACCATTTGCAAACTCAATAAGACCATCTATTATGTCTCACTCGAAAGCTGATGTAAGATTGTTTTGTTCCCTCTTAAATGAATAATTGTTTTGTTCCCTCTTAAATGAATCACTATTTGCTCTGATGATAAGCTTTTTGTAAAGGATTTGGATTTGAATTCTTTATGCAGGATCTACTAAGCATTCATATCCGTCGCGGAGGTCTTGATTTTGGTCAAAGGCATAGCCAGTGGCTTCCTACTGTATCACAGTCCCCCAATGTCATATCAATGTCTTTTGTGCCTATTGCTTCACTTTTGAGTGGTGTAAGGGGCAGTGGATTTCTAAGCCATGCAATTAATCTTTACCTGCGATGTGAGTATGTCTATTTCTCAATCAATGCTTTATTATAGCGGTGGAAATGGTGCTCTTGGTTGTGTGTGCCTGAGTTTTTGGCTATTCCTGTGAATAGAATGAGTATCCAAATATCAACGAGATCTAGCTGATTCTATTCTCCCTTGACCTACATAACCAACCCCAGCACCACAGACTAAAGGATTGGAAATATGAGAAGGAAATAATATGCAGAGCGGGAGAGCTGAAATCTTGTCGTTAGAGATCAGCTCTAAGCCTTAGTTTACCTGATGAAGACAGATTGATAAATCACTTGCCAGTGGTCTTTTACTTTGAGTTCTTCCCTCTTATGTATTTGGATTATTGAGCAGCGTTTCAGCCCTATAATATATATATAGAGGGTAAATGAGCCTTAAGGAACCCTAATTTGCTTTAAAAGATTAACTATTGAATATTGTAGTGAAAAACAAACTAATGAATGATGGAATTTTAACGGAATCAGATAGATATTGAGGATTCATATATGATATAACTAACACCAGCTAGTTTGATATTAAGTTATAGGTATTGCTATAATGTTGTATTTCATTATTATAAGAATGCTCTGGACTATGAATAGGCTGTGTGCGTTAGTTTATTGAATAGTAGAAGCGTCACTGAATTGATAGGAAGAGAAAATCTGAGGAGGAGCGCCTCATGTTCCGGACTACTAACAAATTTACACACATGCACTCTTTTATCGAAAATGGGTCAAGCATTTTGGGGAATGATTATTATGATGTGTCATGTGTGTATCTCAATTTCCGCCACCAGCTTCTGCTGAATGATCTGGGTTATGAATTCTACCATTTGTTGCTTGACCTTTGCACGGGAGCAGAGCAGTGATTATTACACTCCTATTCGGTGAAGCCTTCCCGCAGTTTAAACGTATAGGACTTCTATAAAAGAATATCTTCCTTGTATGTTTTAGGATGAGCAATTGAATGTTTTCATGTTGTCAATTGCATTTTTATTTTTTTCAGTTTCTTGCATTTAGAGCTACATGACTAAAAACTGCTTCATATCTCTCTGATAGCAAAGATCTTTGATGCAGATAAACCGCCAATCGAGGAACTTGAACAATTTTTAGAATTTCAGTTACCTCGGCAGTGGGCTCCAGCATATAGTGATCTTCCTCTTGGTCATCGTCACAGGAAACAATCCTCTCCATCTTTGCAGTTTACTTTGTTGGGTCCAAGGCTATACGTTAACACTATAAAGGTAAATCTTCATGTGTTAGAATAAGAACATCAAGAAATCTTTTCTTTATCGGATTTTGAAGAGCAACATTTTGAAGTTTTGGTGTTTATCAGCAGAGAGACCTAGTTATAGTAAGAAATTTACCTTTTCTCCCATCACTTGAAAGGGATAAGAAAAATGCAGCAGGAGCAGTTCTTTTTCAGTGCCTTTTAAATGTGCATAGGTTGCAGCTGTGTAATTTTTTTTTTCCTTCTTCTTGCTAATATTTGCAGGTAGACTCTGGAAACAGGCCGGTAACTGGAATTCGGTTATACTTGGAAGGTAAAAGGAGTGATCACCTGGCTATCCATCTTCAACATTTATCAGCACTTCCTCAAAGTATCCAACTAACAGATGATCTTAGCTATGAGCCTGTCGATGAGCCAGTTGAACGGGGATATTTTGAACCGGTCAAGTGGAGCATATTTTCACACATTTGCACTGCTCCCGTTGAATACCGTGGAACACGAATAGATGACTCTGCTTCTATTGTGACCAAGGCCTGGTTTGAGGTGAAGGTTATTGGAATGAAAAAGGTCCTCTTCCTGAGGTTGGGATTCTCGATGGTCGCCTCAGCAAAGATCCGTCGGTCAGAGTGGGAGGGGCCCGCAAGCACATGTCGAAAATCAGGATTGATGTCAATGCTGATCAGCACCCCTTTCAGTACGAAACTAAATCAACCACAGAAGCCAGCTAAGGTGGACCTGAACTCCGCAGTTTATCCTGGCGGTCCACCTTCACCGGCAAGGGCGCCAAAGATGTCGCACTTTGTCGATACAACAGAAATGGTAAGAGGACCTGAGGAGTCACCTGGCTACTGGGTGGTAACTGGTGCAAAGCTATGTGTAGAAGATAGTAGGATAAGAATGAAAGTGAAGTACTCGCTCTTAACCATACTGACAGAAGACTCATTGTTGATATAAGTTGATTGAGATATAGCAAAGTCATGCTTTATCTATCTTCCTCCATAGGACATTGTGTATATTTCTTCATCTGATATTTGGTCAAATATGTAAAATGTACTAGCAAGGTCAAATTGGCCTATTAAAAGTTTGAGTGTGTAAAGAAACTTCAAACTTTTGCTGAAAGAAATGAACACACTTTTTGGATGTACACGTATCGTTAGCAAATGCACTTAGTTATTTCATTTCTCCCTCTGGTCAATTGCTCTCCGGAGTATATTTTTTTTTTCACATAGTACATATTTCGTGCTTGACAATGTTAAAAACGTTTAGTAGTTGCTAAACAAGAGAACATCGTATGATATTTAGCAGGTTGGAATTGTCCCAGTGCATAGTATTCTTTTCAATTTCATGTATCCTTGCACACAAATATCGGGGTAAATTTCATAAATGGTCATATAACTATGACTTTTTTTCAGTAAAGTCATATAGCTTTGTTTTCTTATACAAAAATCATAAAACTTTTACTAAATTACACAAAAATCACAGTGACATAAAAACACAACTTTTTCGATAATATTTTCTTGTTTTATGTTTTTTATTTTTTATTTTATGTCTAATAAATAATAATCCCGTTTAAATAGTAATGACCCAACCTGACCTGATTAAATATCCATATATATAAATTAAATAATACTACAAGTGAATCCTTCAAAACAAGATACTTCTATCTTTTTTCTTTCAAGGTTTAAGTCAAATTAATAGCATTATTATTTCAAGAGCTCTCCAATTATCCATATTTCTTTTTTGTTCATTTTTAGTATTATTTTAATTTATATATGTGTGTATTGGATTGTGTCGGGTTGGGCGATTCTTATTTTAAGAAAAATAAAATAAAATTGACCGGTGGGTCAAAATTAATTGAATTACTAGCCAAAAATTGTATAAAATATGTATATTAAAAAATATATATTTTATTGACTATTATTTTTGGGAGAGGCTAAAAATATATACTCCATTTCTTATTAGGTTATTTTTTATTAGATAGAAAATAAAAATAAAAATATGAAATAAGAAAATACTAGCGGAAAGTTGTGTTTTTCGGTCACTATGATTTTTGTGTGAGTTAATGAAAGTATGATTTTTGTGTGAGAAAATACAGTTATACGCATTTGGTGAAAAAAATCATAGTTATATGATAATTTGTGAAATTTACCCACGAATATCATATCAAATAAGAGTATAACTTTTATATAATGTCCCTATATTTTAATAAGGGTCTATTAATCATTAACAAAATAATAATAATAATAATACATCAGATAGTGTATAAAATAATTGGCCAGTGGCTAATTTCGTAACTCCACCTAAGGTTATTAAACGAAAAAAAAAAAGTTGGGCCAAGCCCATTTATGTAACTATCAGATTTGATCTAGGGAGTAGATAAGAAAAAGAATTAACTTCTTGGTTTCAAGATAGGAAAATTTACAAGGAGGGTGAGCAGACGTTGGCATTACACCAGAAAAGATATCAGTTAATTTAGTTTGAAAAATTGGCACTGTGCGGGAACTTTGGTAGAGAAATCAAAGCAATCAGGTATATTAATATCAATATCCTTTCGTTTGTATGTGCATTTAAGTTGGAGCAAGTGGTCTTTAATAATTAGAGGGTAGGGATTTCGCTGATTGGGAATTGGAAATTTTAAAAGTGCTTAGTCTCAACTTTCAGCAGTTGAACGAAAAACCACTGCCAACTTAAATTGGAAACTTGCTTTACGTGATTTGTATATATAATTGGGATGGTGATTATTATTCATGTATTACAATTATTAGGTAATAATTGGGGGGCAAAATAACTTACTAATTATTATAATAACTAATTAGTTAATGGTTTAATAAAAATTATATGAAATTCCAAGGTTGGAGTAGTCTGTTTTGGAATAAAGTTTCTGCTACTACAATTTTATCTCTTTAATTTAAGATTTAATGGCCACCTAATGATTGGGTAATAAGGAGGAAAGCATATGATTGTGTAATAATGATTTAAGTATTGGGGACTTAAGAATGCATTCTACCGTTGCTGGTTTTAAATTTGGATACTAAGGATTAGCCAATAAATTGTAGTAATAAGATGATTGACAGTGAATAGAATAATGAGGTTAGGTGGATTAAGTAATTAAAATATATTCGGCAAATTGATGATGAAATATAAAACTCAAGAGGATTTAGGTATTCTACATTAGTGATGGATTTAGCCTAAATGAGAAAATTAACATGGGATCGATATTATGTAATTATAGATTGATTGGAGGAATTTATACGAATCGCACGAGATGAAGCATTTTGTATTTCGGCACGAGTACTGTGAGTAGTAATCTTACCACAATTTGTATTTTCATAACTTGCATGACTTACACATGATTTTTAATATATGTTACCGATTATTTTAAGTTGCATGTGGGATAAGTTTTTTACTCAATATGATACTGAAATAGTTATTTGAGACGATTGTCGCACCTCCTTTTTCGCCCGCGCCGCCTGCAAAGGGGCGCGGAAGGGAGTTTTTTTCCAATTAAAGGACAATCGAATCGGGATTTATTTATTTATTGCACAATCGCCATTTGGAAGATTTATGGTGTCCCAAGTCACCGGTTGAATCCCGAATCGAGAAAAAGAATGACTCTGTTTAACAGTCTGCGCACCAGAAATCCGGATAAGGAATTCTGTTAACCCGGGAGAAGGTGTTAGGCATTCCCGAGTTCCGTGGTTCTAGCACGGTCGCTCAACTGTTATA
The DNA here is from genome assembly GCF_000715075.1 of Nicotiana tabacum. Taxonomy (NCBI): domain Eukaryota; kingdom Viridiplantae; phylum Streptophyta; class Magnoliopsida; order Solanales; family Solanaceae; genus Nicotiana; species Nicotiana tabacum. The sequence goes on along the minus strand of NC_134082.1, from coordinate 180,497,285 downwards.
TTCGGCTTGATTATCTGATATAATACATGTTGAACATATGTGCGAATTTTGACTTTTAACCGCTTTTATCATTATTATTATTTTTATCGAGAATTGCAACATCGTGAAAATATATCTCGAACCACGTCACATCAATGTACCCGTGGTTATCGACATATCTCGACTCTGTTGAGATTTGGATTTGGGTCACATAAATGTGCACCCGAGTTTAAGAAAATAAATTGTTAAAGGGGCGCTTAAAGCGACTAGCGTATCATTATTTTTTGGGTAAGGTCGTGAAATTTGCTAAACGACCGATCCCGAAGTCTATACAATTATTAACCTTTTATTGAGGGCCCCGCAACTTATATGTTTTATTGGGTGAGGCTCATCTCATTTATTTTAACAGGATAATCCTACAGTGCCTACATTTTTTCTATTAAATTTGTCTCTACAAAATGAAAGAGAAAATGTCCTAATTTATTTACATGCTTACGAGTTGTTATAGTTGGGTTCCGAATATGATTCGTAAAATCTGAAAATGATGCAAGCAGGGCAGTCCGTTGCCAATGCGGGCCTAGGCCCAACGTGTATGGCATAAAACTGGACCTGGGCCATCTTATTCACATGTTACTACCTAGTTACATTATACTAGGCATGTTCACAGTTTGTCAAATTAAAAAGAAAAACTTGGCAATCTAATTTTAATCCTAGACCATTTACATGCTGAAATTGACCAATAATATTTAACTAAACAATATTCCTACAAGACTGACTGTTGAATGTTTAAGAATAGTCTAAATCAGCTAACATGCTTTTTGAGATATGATAATCATCCAACAATAATGAATTAACTAGACAGAATTACTACACCATTTATTTATTTATTAGGCAATACATAGATAGTTCGTCCGTTAAGCTATCGTCAGATGTTCCACTATATATATTAAACAGCTACATGATGCTGATTAGAGTAAGCTAAATAATTTATATATACAAATAAAATTCAGAATATAATTAAAATAAATTCAGAACTTCAACTCTTCATTTCGTATTCATGCTTCATGTTTCAGTTTACAGTAACCAGCGTGTCAGTTGTGTACCTGATATTGGAAGCAAAAGAAATGGGAGATCAACAGAAATTCAATAGCATACAACAACAGCAACACCCAGCAACCAGTAACAACCAGCAACGAGAAACCAGTGACAAATTTTAAAATCAAGATAAAAATCCAGAAACACCGATAACAAACAACGGACAGAAGCCAAGGGAATCTTTTCAGATTTGAAAGACTAATTAATGTTTAACCTTTAATTTCTGAATCCGTATATCATAATATTTAGATTGTATATCAGGTGTATACTACTCTCTCTTTTAATTTCCAGAATGTTTTTATTTGTATTTTTGGAAGTCTTAATATTTTCGGAATTTTTTTCTCTCTTCAATATTCAGCTCTCTCTCTTTTTTTCTTTCCTAAGTCTGCTCTATTTATCTTATCATAGACCCCTTAATCAATTAATTAAAAAAAAATACCACTTTCTCTTACCAAACTCACTACTACATAAAAAATACAATTATTACTTATTTAATCAACTTTTCTTGGGCCCCGCAATCCCGCTATGTCTTGTTCCCCATTTTTGATTAAACAAGTGCATTATTCCCCACCATTATGTCTTGTCCCCCACCATGTACTATTTTAATATTATTAAAATATTATTTAATCTTAATGGACAGAGCACTCAAAATAAATAATTGTTCAGAATTTTAATTCCAAAAATACCCCTCTGACCTTACTGAAATTATCATTTTAACCCTGAAAATACTGCAATTTACCAATCTACCCCGTCAGCTATAACCAATTCACCTAATCAATTCTAACCAAAATATAGCACCTATAACTAATTCCTAATCAGATTTTATGAACAAACTCAAACTATATGATGAACAACAAAGAAAACTGGAATTATTTTGACTGAACAATGTTTTTTAAACAACAAATCTATTTTCAGATTCAACAACAATAACAAACAAATATATTCAAAGCATGAGCTCAAATTCAAATTAAACTTAAACAAAATAAATGAACAGATTCAAATCACTAAACTCAAATAATCAATTGATCTTCAAATTAAATCCAATAAAATTACAACAAAGATGCATGATTCAAACTAAATCAAAAAATTAAAAACCAAAACATAAACTCACATTGAATCACTGGATTAAAACGAACTTCAAATAAAGAATGAACACGAATTAAATCTATATTAAACAACAAAGATGACGGATTCAAACGATTTAAACTAACACTCTTCTATATTAAAACTAAATCCTTTTAAATTAATAAAACAAACTGAAAAAATAATTAATTGAACTTCAATTTAAATCTAACAACATTATAATTAAACTAACAATTTTTACATAAATATAAACAAGAAAAATGAAACAAACTGAAGAAAATAAGTAAACGATAAACATGAAATTAATATCGAACATATCTAATTTCAGATCCGAAAATATCAAACAAATTACGGACAAAAATGAAACTTAAACCAACTAACCGGAAATGAACAACGACGAGCTCGAATGGAAACGGACAACTCGAACAAACAACCTCAACATACCGGATCTCGACGAACAATGAAAACCCACCTTTCTTTTAACCTTGACGAACTCAAAACGACAAACGACGACCTCGACGGATTGAAACCGAAGAACGACGAGGCAGCAGCTGATCGTGGAAGCTGTTACTGATTTGCTTGTTATGGAGGCGACGATGGTCGAAGCTGGACGAAGCCATGGTCGAAGTCGGCAGCCATGAAAGCTCGTCGATGCTGGGCAAGGTTATGGGCGACGCTGGACAGAAGCAGCAGCAACAACATCCATGGCGGGCTGTGAAACTCACGAACTGGAGAGTTGCTGGACATCGAAGCAGCAGCGTAAGGTGAAGAAGAAGAAGAAGCAGCAACGTTTGGAGCTTCGACGAGGAAGAAGAAGGCGCAATGCAGCAATCATGGGAGCTCGACGTGACCGGAGGAGCTTGGGCGTTCATGGCTTGGGCTGTGCGATGAAGAAGAAGAAGAAGAAGAAGAAGCCATGAGAACTCGAGCTCGAGCTCGAGGAAGATGGCGACGATGAAGACAGAAAAGGCGAAAAACGAAGGAGATGGTGGTCGTTTGCTTCGTGTGTGTGTGCGTACGTTTGCTATATGTGTGTATGTGTGGTGTGTGTGTGTGGCAACGAAGGAGATGGTGAAGGGGAAGGAGACGGAAGGGCAGGGGGGAGCAGCCATGGCTGCTAGGTTTGGAGGGGTATTTTTTTGGAGAAGAAAAAGAAAAAGAGAGGGGGGGCGGGTAGTTTAGGTCTTGTTTTTTTTTTAGGGTTTTGTCTTTTTTTGTTCAAGAATGAAAAATAGAAAGGGTGGGGTGAGGTTTTGGGTTATGGACTGGGTCGACCCGGTTTGAAATGGACCGGGTCGTAGGGGAAGGTTGGGTATCCTTGGGCTTGTGGTTTAAAATTGAAGAAGAGGCCCAATCCGATTTTCGTCTATTTTTTGTTCTCTTTTCTTTCACTTATTGATAAAACTAAAATGTATGAAATTAAATTATAAAAAATCAAAATTATCTTAAAATACTAATTAACTTCTAATAATAATTATCACCCAAAATTAAACATCAATAAAATAAAATAACACAATTTGGACATTAAATGCTAAAAATGTAAAAGATGCCTATTTTTTGTAATTTTTTTCATTTTAAAAAACAAACTTAATTACTCCTAATTGTAGAATTACATATTAAATGCAAATGTGACATATTTTTTTATATTTTTATTAATTTAACAAATAAACATGCATAGACAAAATATAAATAATTATCCAAAAATGCCACGAAAATTCAAAAATTGCACACAAAGGAAAATTATTTTTATTTTGAATTTTTTGGGAGTAATTCTCATATAGGGCAAAAATCACGTGCTCACAACGATTACCGTTGTTTTAAATATTCTTGTTGTCACTAGATATGTTCTACCGTTACTTGATTTTACTATTATTGAGATGAAAATACATGATTTGATAAGAACCAAAATGCCCTATATTGTTTTAAAATATTTTTCTATGAGTATATACGGATACAGAAACAAGTATAAATGGGAGTAGACTTTGAAGGATCCCGTAGCTAACAGCGGGTTCGTTAGACCTGGTGCACCTTGTATTTATCGATTACATAGTACAGTTATAGCCCTCGATAGTGGGAAGGTAGAACTAGCATACCGTTACCAATTTCCCTCGAGTAGGGACTACCGTTATATTTGACTTCTTGCGAAGAAGTCCACAGTTATACCGATTACATGATCCGTTCATTAAAACCTCCCAAATTTGAATATTGATATTATACAGTGGTTACCGAGTTTATTACTGAATTATTAATCGTATTATACGACAAGAAAAGCATGATGAGGCTGAAATGTGACGACCCGAAGGGTCATCACCGTAGTTCTTTCTTGTTCCGCGCTTTCGAGGCCTTGAAAACCTCGCTTTTAGTTGCCTCGATTGGCGTGCGTAGTTCGGGCACGTAGCCGAAAAGTTTTTATGTTAGAATATGTGAATTATGTGAAACATTTGATGAATTTATGTATTAATATGCATAATGTTGACTTCGGTCAACATTTTGGATAAACGGACCCGGACCTGTGATTCGACGGTCCCGGAGGGTCCGTAGAAAAATATGGGACTTTGGCGTGTGCCCGGAATCAAATTCTGAGGTCCCAAGCCCGAGAAATGAATTTTTGAAAGAAATTGTTTTTCTGAAATTTGATATGAAAATTTGAAATGAAAAAGGGGTTAGAAAATATAGGTATCGGGCTCGTATTTTGGTTCTGACGCCCGGTACAAGTCTTAAATATGTGTTAAGCACTATCTGTAAAGTTTGGCTAAAAACGGACGTCATATGACGTGTTTCGGACTAAAAATGGAGAATTTGAGTTATGAAAGTTGAAGAAAGAAAATCATGTGTTTAAGGCTTGATCCTATGTATATGATATTATTTTGGCGATTTGATCGCACGAGTAAGTCCGTAAGATGTTTTTAAGGTTGTGTGCATGTTTGGTTTGGAGCCCCGAGGGCTCGGGTGAGTTTTGAATGGGGCCCGGGAGGTCTTGGACTTAAGAAAATGCAGGTTCAGGTGTTGTAGACACCAGCGCGGCCGCGGTCATTTCCGCGCGGTCCGCGCTGGAGCCGCGCGGCCGTGATGCCTTTCTGTGCGGTTCGCGTGGCTGAGTCTGAGGGCTAGGGTTTCAGGTCAACCAGCGCGTCCGCGCACCAAACCAGTGCGGTCCGCGCTGGAAGGGTTCAGAGAAGCCCCAATTTTTCTCCCACTCGGCGCGGCCGCAACACATTTTTGTGCGGTCCGCGCCAGGTCCTCAGAAAGGTATACAAGTTCGGAAAATCTCAGTTATTTTTCACTTTTCAAAAACCCAAAACCTAAGAGGCGATTTTCCAAATAACTTTTTTTTCTCCAAAACGATTGGTAAGTGATTTCTAACTTAATTTCTTTATTCCTTAACATCTTTTAACATAATTTCAACTTCAAATCAAAGATTTTCATGGGGAAAATTGGGTGTTTTGGTAGAACCTAGGTTTTCTACAAATTGAGAAGTTGAACCTCAATTTGGGGTCCGATTTAAAAACAAATCATATATTGGTATTCATGGGGGAATGGGTAACCGGGTTTTGGTCCGAACCTCGAGTTTCGACCACGTGGGTCCGGGGGTATTTTTGACCTTTTTGGGAAAACCTTGAAAAATCTATTTTCATGCATTGGGGATGATTCATTTAGTAATTATTAATGTGATTAAGTAACTTATGACTAGATTCGAGCGGATTGGTGGTGGAATCAAGAGGTAAAGCTATACTAGAAGCGTGAGTTGAGTTTGGAGCATTCGAGGTAAGTGTTTGTTCTAACTTGGGCTTGAGGGAATAGGATTAGGATGATACTTGCTACTTGCTAATGTGGAGTACGGTGTATAGGCATGGTGACGGTTATCTATGCACCGGAGTCTAGCATGATCGTGAGTCTTGAATGCTTTTAATTCGAATAACGTGACACAACCTCCTTGTTTATTTGATGAGTTTCATATAATGTGAACGGTTGAGGTAAAATTGTGATTGGTGTACTTTTGGAGCGTTAGCTCGAACATGAATGTGTTAGTTGAGGAAGAATGGATTTAAAAAGGAGAATGTGTTGTGAATACTCCCTTGCCGGGATGTGTAGACTGATATATATATTCTCCCTTGTCGGGATATTTTGGGCTGTTAGCTGTACCCTTGCCGGGTTAAAGGTATTGAGTTGTTATTCTCCCCTGAAGGGGTCTACTATATGAAGTCAGATATTATGAACTATATTATGGGATCGTATGGCACGCCGTCCACTTATATATGATATTATGGGATCGTGTGGCACGCCGTCCACTTATATACGATATTATGGGATCGTGTGGCACGCCGTCCACTTATATACGATATTATGGGATCGTGTGGCACGCCGTCCACTTATATATGATATTATGGGATCGTGTGGCACGCCGTCCACTTATATATGATATTATGGGATCGTGTGGCACGCCGTCCACTTATATATATATATATATATATATATCATGGGAACCGGAGTCTCTTCTGTTTATTTCCGATATTTCATTTTTACCTGTTACTCCCCGATAGCATGTCCCCTCCTAGCTTTACTTTGTATTATCTTGTTATTGTTTTTTTTCTTGCACTTGTATATATATCTGTACAGGTTAATTGTGGTAGGTCCTGTTTAGCCTCGTCACTACTTCGCCGGGGTTAGGCCAGGCACTTACCAGCACATGGGGTCGGTTGTGCTGATGCTACACTCTGTGCATTTTTGTGCACAGATCAGGGAGCAGCTTACGGACCACAGCAGTAGGACTTCTGGGAGCTATCTTCAGTCCAGGGACTCTCGAGGTAGCCTAGCTGGCGTTCGCAGGCCGAAGTCCCTTTCCATGTTTTTCGTTTGTTCATCTTGTATCAGACAAACATGATGTATTTCCTTTCAGACATTGTTGTTAGTATTCTGTAGTAGTCCGTGAGCTAGTGACACCAGACCTTGGGTAGTGATGTGTATTAAACTTCCGCACTTTTGATTTTCAGTTGCTTTAGATTTAAAGTCTTCCGCTTAAATTTTGTCTCGTTTATTATATTGTTTGAAAGAAAGCAGGAAAGGTGTTTTAAATATTTGGTTTGCCTAGCTCCGATAGTAGGCGCCATCACGACACCCGATGGTGGGAAATCCGGGTCGTGACAAGTTGGTATCAGAGCACTAGGTTACTTAGGTCTCACAACTCATGGACAAGCTCAGTAGAGTCTGAGGGATCAGTACGGAGACGTCTGTATTTATCCCGCAGAGGCTACTGAGTTAGGAAAACTTCACCTTGTTCATTTTTTTCGTGCGATTCTATTTCTCAAGTACTGATTGTCTTTCCACTCTGTTCTTTTGTAGATGGCGAGGACACGTGCTTCCTCTTCTACCGTGCAATAGCCTGAGCCCCCAGTAGCAGCCCCTATTAGGGGCAGAGGGCGAGGGCGAGGCCGGGGCAGAGCTCAGCCCCGAGCAGCATTTCCAGCGACGGAGCCTCGGGTCAATTTTGAGGAGGAGGTTCCGGCCCCAGCTGTTCCAGTGGGCCCAGCTCAGGTCCTAGAGGGTTTCATAGCCACTCCAGTGCTTCAGGACGCTTTGGTCCGACTGGTAGGCTTTATGGAGGGCATTTCTAGAGCGGGTTTGCTTCCCGTAGCTCCAGCCACATCTCAGGCTGGGGGAGGAGTTCAGACTCCCGATACTCGTACTCCAGAGCCGGTAGCTCCTCAGGCTCAGGTTCCAGCAGTTCAGCCAGCCGTGGCAGTTCAGCCAGCTGTGGCAGCCCAGCCAGGTATTGCGGCTCAGTCCAGCGATGGTGCGGCTATGTCCGCGGATGCTTTGTGGAGGCTTGATCGTTTCACCAAGCTCTTCACAACCACATATAGTGGCACCCCCTCAGAGGATGCTCAGGATTTCATATTCAGCTGTCATGAGGTTCTACGGACTATGGGCATTGTATAGACCAATGGGGTCGACTTCGCCACTTTTCGCCTGGCAGGATCCGCCAAGACTTGGTGGAGGGATTTCTGTTTAGCCAGGCCATCCGGGTCGCCATCATTGACCTGGGATCAGTTTTTAGAGTTATTTCTGGGGAAGTTTCTTCCAGTTACTCAGCGAGATGCTCTTCGCAGGCAGTTTGAGCATCTCCAGTAGGGTCCTATGACGGTCACCCAGTATGAGACCCGGTTCATTGATCTTGCTCGTCATGCCATTGTGATACTCCCCACCGATAGAGAGAGGGTGCGGAGGTTTATTGATGGGTTGGCCCAGCCGATCCGTGTTCAGATGGCCATGAGTGCCGGTAGTGAGATTTCATTTCAGGAGGCGGCAGATGGTGCCCGCCGGATAGAGATGGCACTTGCTTAGGGAGGTGGTCATGGGTCTGATAAGAGGCCCCGTCATTCGGGTAGATTCAGTGGTACCTCGTCTGGAGGTAGGGATTCTTATGGTAGAGGCCATCCTTCGAGGCCCTTTCAGTCAGCTCTCCAGGCTTCTCATGGTACACCAGGTGGTCGTGGTTCTCAGCCGCAGTATTCTGACCAGCAGCTCTTCAGTTCACCATCAGCACCTATTAGTGCACCACCACTCCGTTATTCTCAGCAGCCGAGGGCTTGTTATACTTGCGGTGATGTGAGTCACATTGCCAGATATTGCCCCCGAGCTTCCAGCAGCTCGCAGCAGCAGGGTCCTTGCCCGATGATCCAGGCACCAGTTGCCCCATAGCCTGCCCAGCCAGCTAGAGGCGGGGGTAGAGGACATAGAGGTGGAGGTAGAGGTCTTAGAGGTGGAGCTCAGACCGCTAGAGGTAGGGGTCAACCAGCAGCAGATCGTCCCAGGGATATGATTCAGGGAGGTGGGGCCCAGCCCCGTTGTTATGTTTTGCCAGCAAGGCCAGAGGCTGAGTCATCAGATGCTGTGATTACAGGTACTATTCTGGTCTGTGATAGGGATGCTTCTGTGTTATTTGATCCCGGATCTACGTATTCATATGTGTCGTCCTATTTTGCACCCTATTTGGTTATGCCTAGTGACTCGTTGAGTATTCCTGTTTATGTGTCAACACCGGTGGGTGATTCTATTGTGGTCGACCAAGTTCATCGTTCTTGTATCGTAGTGTTTGGGGGTCTTGAGACCCGTGTTGATTTGTTGCTTTTGGACATGGTCGACTTTGATCTTATATTGGGGATGGATTGGTTATCCCGTACCATGCTATCTTGGATTGCCATGCCAAGACCGTGACCTTAGCCTTATCGGATTTACCCCGTTTAGAGTGGAGAGGGACTTCTAGTCATTGTACCCGCAGTGTTATCTCATATGTGAAAGCTCGACATATGGTCGAGAAGGGATGTTTGGCCTACTTGGCGTATGTTCGCGATTCTAGCGCGGAGGCCCCTTCTATTGATTCTGTGCCCGTTGTTCGGGAGTTTCCTGAGGTTTTCCCTTCAGACTTGCCGGGTATGCCACCCGACAGGGATATCGACTTTTGTATTGATTTGGCCCCGGGCACTCAGCCCATTTCTATCCCGCCATATCGTATGGCCCCGCCGGAGTTGAAAGAGTTAAAGGAACAGCTGCAGGATTTGCTTGAGAAAGGTTTCATTAGACCCAGTGTTTCGCCTTGGGGTGCCCGTGTTGTTTGTTAAGAAAAAGGATGGTTCGATGATAATGTGCATCGATTACCGGCAATTGAACAAGGTTACAATTAAGAATAAGTACCCACTGCCAAGGATCGATGATTTATTCGACCAGCTTCAGGGTGTGAGGGTGTTTTCAAAGATAGATTTGAGATCTGGCTATCACCAGATGAGGATTAGGGCGTCTGATGTCCCTAAGACAGCATTTCGCACTCGGTATGGGCACTATGAGTTTTTGGTCATGTCATTTGGATTGTCTAATGCCCCATCAGCATTCATGGAGTTGATGAACCGAGTGTTCAGACCTTATTTGGACTTGTTCGTGATAGTCTTCATTGACGATATTCTTATATACTCCCGCAGTCAGGAGGAGCATGAGCAGCACCTCAGAGTGGTCCTTCAGACCCTAAAGGATAGTCAATTGTATGCTAAGTTCTCAAAGTGCGAGTTTTGGTTGAGTTCGGTCGCATTCCTGGGTCATGTCGTATCAGCAGCAGGTATTCAGGTAGACCCGAAGAAGACAGAGGCAGTCAAGAACTGGCCTCGACCGGTTTTAGCTACGGATATTCGGAGTTTCCTGGGGTTAGCAGGTTACTACCGTCGGTTCGTGTAGGGGTTTTCATCCATTTCAGCCCCTATGACCAGATTGACCCAGAAGGGTGTCCAGTTCAGGTGGTCGGACGAGTGTGAGGCGAGCTTTCAGAAGCTCAAGACAGCTTTGACTACGGCACCAGTATTGGTTTTGCCCACAAGTTCAGGGCCATATACGGTCTATTATGATGCGTCTCGTATTGGGCTTGGTGCAGTGTTGATGCAAGAAGGCAAAGTCATTGCTTATGCTTCGAGGCAGTTGAAGATCCACGAGAAGAATTATCCGGTTCATGATCTCGAGTTGGCAGCCATTGTTCATGCCTTGAAGATCTGGAGGCATTACTTATATGGCGTGACGTGTGAGGTTTACACTGATCTTAAGAGTCTTCAGTATCTGTTCAAGCAGAAAGAGTTGAATTTGAGGTAGAGGAGGTGGTTAGAGTTGCTAAAGGATTATGATGTTACTATCTTATACCACCCGGGGAAGGCCAATGTGGTGGCCGATGCATTGAGCAGGAAGTCTGCCAGCATGGGTAGTCTTGCTTATATTCCAGTCAGCCAGAGATCGCTTGCTTTGGATGTTCAGGTCTTGGCCAATCGTCTTGTGAGGTTGGATATTTCTGAGCCTAGCAGAGTGTTAGCCTGCACGGTTGCTCGTTCCTCAGTATTAGAGCGTATCCGCGAGCGGCAGTTTGAGGATCCTCATTTGTGTGTCTTGAGAGACACGGTGCAGCGTGGAGGTGCCAAGAAAGTAACTTTAGATGATGATGGTGTATTGAGATTGCAGGGGCGAGTTTGTGTGCCCAATGTTGATGGGATTCGAGAGTTGATCTTAGCGGAGGCCCACAGTTCTCGGTATTCTATTCACCCGGGTGCCATGAAGATGTATCAGGATCTGAGGCAGCACTATTGGTGGCGTAAGATGAAGAAAGACATCGTTGCGCACGTGGCTCGGTGTTTGAATTATCAGCAGGTTAAGTACGAGCATCAAAGACCCGGTGGTCTATTTCTGAGGATTGCACTTCCGGAGTGGAAGTGGGAGAGGATTACGATGGATTTCGTTACTGGACTCCCGATGACTCGGAAAAAGTTTGATGCAGTTTGGGTCATTGTTGATAGGCTGACCAAGTCAGTGCATTTTGTTCCTGTTGCAGCCACCTATTCGTCTGAAAGGTTAGCCGAGATTTATATCAGGGAGATTTTTCGCCTTCATGGGGTGCCGCTATCTATCATTTTGGATCGGGGTACGCAGTTTACCTCGCATTTCTGGAGAGCGGTTCAGTGAGAGTTGGGCACCGAGGTTGAGTTGAGTACATCATTTCATCCCCAGACGGACGGTCAGTCCGAGATGACTATTCAGATTCTTGAGGACATGCTCCGAGCCTATGTCATTGATTTTGGAGGCTCGTGGGACCAGTTTTTGCCTTTAGCAGAGTTCGCCTACAACAACAACTACTAGTCCAGCATTCAGATGGCTCCGTATGAGGCGTTGTATGGTAGGCGATGTCGGTCTCCAGTTGGATGGTTTGAGCCGGGAGAGGCTCGATTATTGGGTACGGATCTGGTTCAGGAAGCCTTGGACAAGGTCAGGATTATTCAGGATAGACTTTGTACAGCTTAGTCCAGACAGAAGAGTTATGCATACTGCAAGGTCAGAGATGTTGCTTTCATGGTTGGTGAGCGGGTATTGCTCCGTGTATTGCCTATGAAGGGCGTGATGAGATTTGGGAAGAAGGGCAAGCTCAGCCCTAGGTTCATCGGTCCATTTGAGATTCTTGATCGTGTGGGAGAGGTGGCTTATAGACTTGCCTTGCCATCTAGCTTGTCAGCTGTGCATCCCGTGTTTCATGTATCTATGCTCCGGAAGTATCGCGGAGATCCATCGCACGTGTTAGATTTCAGCACTGTCCAATTGGACAAGGATCTGTCATATGAGGAGGAGCCGGTGGCTATCCTAGACCGGCAGGTTCGACAGTTGAGATCGAAGAGTTTTTCTTCGGTGCGTGTTCAGTGGAGAGGTCAGCCTCCTGAGACATCGACCTGGGAGTCCGAGTCCGATAAGTGGAGCCGTTATCCTCATTTATTTCCTGACTCAGGTACTTCTTTCTTTTGTCCGTTCGAGGACGAACGGTTGTTTTAGAGGTGGAAAATGTGACGACCCAAAGGGTCATCACCGTAGTTCTTCCTTGTTCCGCGCTTTCGAGGCCTTGAAAACCTCGATTTTAGTTGCCTCGATTGGCGTGCGCAGTTCGGGCGCGTAGCCGGAAAGTTTTTATGTTAGAATATGTGAATTATGTGAAACATTTGATGAATTTTGGTATTAGTGTGCATAATGTTGACTTCGGTCAACATTTTGGGTAAACGGACCCGGACCTGTGATTCGACGGTCCCGGAGGGTCCGTAGAAAAATATGGGACTTGGGCGTGTGCCCGGAATCAAATTCTGAGGTCCCAAGCCCGAGAAATGAATTTTTGAAAGAAATTGTTTTTCTGAAATTTGATATGAAAATTTGAAATGAAAAAGGGGTTAGAAAATATAGGTATCGGGCTCGTATTTTGGTTCCGACGCCCGGTACAAGTCTTAAATATGTGTTAAGCACTATCTGTAAAGTTTGGCTAAAAACGGACGTCATATGACGTGTTTCAGACTAAAAATGGAGAATTTGAGTTATGAAAGTTGAAGAAAGAAAATCATGTGTTTGAGGCTTGATCCTATGTATATGATGTTATTTTGGCGATTTGATCGCATGAGTAAGTCCGTAAGATATTTTTAAGGTTGTGTGCATGTTTGGTTTGGAGCCCCGAGGGCTCGGGTGAGTTTTGAATGGGGCCCGGGAGGTCTTGGACTTAAGAAAATGCAGGTTCAGGTGTTGTAGACACTAGCGCGGCCACGGTCATTTCCGCGCGGTCCGCGCTGGAGCCGCGCGGCCGCGATGCCTTTCTGTGCGGTCCACGTGGCTGAGTCTGAGGGCTAGGGTTTCAGGTCAACCAGCGCGGCCGCGCACCAAAACAGTGCGGTCCGCACTGGAAGGGTTCAGAGAAGCCCCAATTTTTCTCCCACTCGGCGCGGCCGCAACACATTTTTGTGCGGTCCGCACCAGGTCCTCAGAAAGGTATACAAGTTCGGAAAATCTCAGTCATTTTTCACTTTTCAAAAACCCAAAACCTAAGAGGCGATTTTCCAAACAACTTTTTTTTCTCCAAAACGATTGGTAAGTGATTTCTAACTTAATTTCTTTATTCCTTAACATCTTTTAAAATAATTTCAACTTCAAATCAAAGATTTTTATGGGGAAAATTGGGTGTTTTGGGTAGAACCTAGGTTTTCTACAAATTGAGAAGTTGGACCTCAATTTGGGGTCCGATTTAAAAACAAATCATATATTGGGATTCATGGGGGAATGGGTAACCGGGTTTTGGTCCGAACCTCGAGTTTCGACCACGTGGGTCCGGGGGTATTTTTGACCTTTTTGGGAAAACCTTGAAAATCTATTTTCATGCATTGGGGATGATTCATTTAGTAATTATTAATGTGATTAAGTAACTTATGACTAGATTCGAGCGGATTGGTGGTGGAATCAAGAGGTAAAGCTATACTAGAAGCGTGAGTTGAGTTTGGAGCATTCGAGGTAAGTGTTTGTTCTAACTTGGGCTTGAGGGAATAGGATTAGGATGATATTTGCTACTTGCTAATGTGGAGTACGGTGTATAGGCATGGTGACGGTTATCTATGCACCGGAGTCTAGCATGATCGTGAGTCTTGAATGCTTTTAATTCGAATAACGTGACACAACCTCCTTGTTTATTTGATGAGTTTCATATAATGTGAACGGTTGAGGTAAAATTGTGATTGGTGTACTTTTGGAGCGTTAGCTCGAACATGAATGTGTTAGTTGAGGAAGAATGGATTTAAAAAGGAGAATGTGTTGTGAATACTCCCTTGCCGGGATGTGTAGACTGATATATATATTCTCCCTTGTCGGGATATTTTGGGCTGTTAGCTGTACCCTTGCCGGGTTAAAGGTATTGAGTTGTTATTCTCCCCTGAAGGGGTCTACTATATGAAGTCAGATATTATGAACTATATTATGGGATCGTATGGCACGCCGTCCACTTATATATGATATTATGGGATCGTGTGGCACGCCGTCCACTTATATACGATATTATGGGATCGTGTGGCACGCCGTCCACTTATATATGATATTATGGGATCGTGTGGCACGCCGTCCACTTATATATGATATTATGGGATCGTGTGGCACGCCGTCCACTTATATATATATATATATATATATATATATATATATATATATATATATATATATATATCATGGGAACCGGAGTCTCTTCTGCTTATTTCCGATATTTCATTTTTACCTGTTACTCCCCGATAGCATGTCCCCTCCAAGCTTTACTTTGTATTATCTTGTTATTGTTTTTTTTTCTTGCACTTGTATATATATCTGTACAGGTTAATTGTGGTAGGTCCTGTTTAGCCTCGTCACTACTTCGTCGGGGTTAGGCCAGGCACTTACCAGCACATGGGGTCGGTTGTGCTGATGCTACACTCTGTTCATTTTTGTGCACAGATCAGGGAGCAGCTTACGGATCACAGCAGTAGGATTTCTGGGAGCTATCTTCAGTCCAGGGACTCTTGAGGTAGCCTAGCTGGCATTCGCAGGCCGAAGTCCCTTTCCATGTTTTTCGTTTGTTCATCTTGTATCAGACAAACATGATGTATTTCCTTTCAGACATTGTTTGTAGTATTCTGTAGTAGTCCGTGAGCTAGTGACACCAGACCTTGGGTAGTGATGTGTATTAAACTTCCGCACTTTTGGTTTTCAGTTGCTTTAGATTTAAAGTCTTCTGCTTAAATTTTGTCTCGTTTATTATATTGTTTGAAAGAAAGCAGGAAAGGTGTTTTAAATATTTGGCTTGCCTTGCTCCGATAGTAGGCGTCATCACGACACTCGATGGTGGGAAATCCGGGTCGTGACATGAAAATTATTTATTGTTTTTGAAAAGGCATTTTTTTATGTTATTTTCTGTTTGAGATACTAGCATGTTTTCTGACTTGTCCCCAAATAAAAATGGTTCTGGTTAAGTGTGATTACTCACTGAGCTAGCGACTCATTCCCCGCTAATTTTTTTTACAGAGACAGCAACTGACGTAGGTAAGGATTTCGTTAATTAGAGCGCACTTGTTCGCGGGGGCAGAGATTTTATTTATTTTCATGGTCCTCTTTGAACTCTTAGAGTCGCTCCATGGTCCTTCTTTTAGTGTCTTGAGTAGTCTTTGTTATTATGGACTTATGTTGAGTAACGCTCATTCTTATCAAATTTGGAAATATAGTAGTATTTCTAGTTGTTTGTGGATAGACGGTTAAAGGTAGATATTTATTTTGGTTAATTGATAAAGTCCTTGTCATTTGAATTGCTATTAGGATGTTTGGTTGTTGATTTGAGACCGAAATTTTTTTGGGATGATCCAAAAACAAGGGAAACTCTGCCCGATTTTCTGTAAAATTTTCGATAAGGCTTACTTGGCAGCACTAGCTCTTGAGCGCCGGTCACGGTCCTAATTTGGATCGTGATACTATCAGTCATGAGATTACCTAAAAGAAAGGATAAATTACAACCAGGTACTGCTCATAAGTCATAATAAATTGAATTAGTAACTTTAAAAAAAACCTGCTACAACATAATATTTTGATGGTGTGAAAATTTCAGACAATATTAGTGTATAAAAGTTAAATCTTATCATCCTTTATTCTTCTGTTAATTCTGACCATTCTTGTGAAGGCCGAATGGTGAAGAAGTGTTTAGCCACATTCTCTACGAAACAATCTTATCAAAGTGCTCTCTTAGCTTTAACCGATCAAGCAAGATATTCTACTTATTTAGAAGCGGGAGTTGAGGTGCTTTTCGTCGTCCTCACAGGTATGTTGGGAATTCTGCTGGAGAATATCAACAGCTGCATTGGAGTTGGTAAAATTTTTATGATGCCCTTGTTGGTAGTTTTACGATTTCACTTTTCTCTCACTTAGTGTAAATAACAGTAAAACCAAGGGCAAAGTTAGACTTGAAAAGGTCGCGGTACCATGGGACCCACAACATTTACGCAAGCAGATGCCTGTCATCATTTTTGATAATAATACGAAAATGTAACAAAATCCTAAGCTTTCAGTCGTTTCTCTCATCTCCGCCTGAAGCTCTCTTTCTCCGATGGAATCTACATGTAAGTTCATTCTTTCCCTCTCACTACAATTATCTTAATAGGTATGTGGTCGATTAGGAATGCTTGGGCTGCAAAATTAAGTATTTTAATCTTTTTTTGGGTATCTTTTTGGTTTGTTGATTTCTGTAAGAAAAAGTTTGTGTTTGTTCGACATTTCATTTTTTAGCACCGGGAACAACTACAGTTCCCAGGTTTCTCGTCGAGTTAAAATGTTTATTTTGGATTTCTTCCCCTTATAGGATCTGTGTGGTCACATAAAGTTCAGTTACTGCCTATGAGCCATTAGAATGAGTGTTACCACTCGCTTTGCACTTAATTGGTGGAGTGTGAAGCCAAAATTTATTTAATAGCACCTCATTCAATAAAACTTAACAAAGAGCATGTAAAGTTTTAATATCCACTTGGATTAGGAAGTGTCATAAGGGCAAAATCAGTGACATATTTGACGTTTCTATCCATTAATTTTTAGTTGTTATTTTGTTTGAAGATTAGTCAAGGAGCTGTTTTAGCTGGTCATTTGGGAGCGAGCGATCTTAACGATTTATATCCAGTCGGATCGAAATCGCTTTCAAGACAATGACTTGCCACGACACAGTTTTATTCGATAAGTTATTTTTATTTTCTTATTATACTTGGTCAATATTATCAATTAATTTTCTAACAATGACTGGTTTACTCTTGTCTTTTGTTGTATTATGTGCATCCGTAGGGTTGTCCTTAGTTTTATTTTTTCCTTCTTTCAAAAAAAATGTTTTGAAGGCATTATTCCTATGGAATCTCTCTCACCTTCAATTCTTATGAATAAATATTAGGAAATCCTCACAAAATGCATATAGTCCAATGACGACCCCCTCCTCTCATATAAAAATGGAAAAAATTAAGGAAAAAAGAAGAGCAATGAAACAAGAAGAAATAACAGAAATTAAGTTGTGGTCTGAACTAATTGCACGTGATTATAAAAATATCTTTTAAGATTTGGTTAATACTCCACTCAAAACGTATATGGATGTGGTTGTATTTTGTGGTTTACTTGGTATACTATGGACTTAACCTTGATACTTCAGCCTTACCAATGCTATTTGATACTGCTACCATAGGCGAACTCAATTTGCAACTTCCATTCTGAATCTTAATTTTTGAACATTTAAGTTGAGATGTTGTAGTCAGATCATTGTGATCAGACTTCTTTTCTGACATTGATCTGTAGGCCTGGGTAAGAATGTAAATAATTATCAATACGGAAGTTTTCACAAGCGTAGTTACTGAAATCATTGATCATTTGGAGGTGCAGTCATCTATATTATAACCAGCCTGCAAGAACATAATAATACGACGAACCAGTCTTCAATTTTCTTAAACATGCTCTTGGTTAATTGCAAGGAAGTTATATTTGACACGTTATTATGTTGGTAAGATTTGGTTGTGGGTTTCACAAATAATTAGTTTTGTCCATTAACTATGGTCCTGAAATTGCCACTTTTTATCTATAGATAGAACGCTGGTTATAACATAGATGGCTGCACTTCAAAATGATCAATAATTTCAGCAACTACGCGTATCTACATTCTTACTCAATCCTACAGCGAAGAGCTTTCTGGTTTAGAATTTGATTAGAGAAAGGTATATCTAATAATTATAATTCCCTCATTTTCCATGGGATTACCTGGATGAATGTGAGAAATTGATTAGTGAACTATCAATTTGTTATCAAAGAAGGGAATGTTGGAGTGATTTCATTCCCAAGCATTTAATGTCTGAAGGCAGCGGAGTTCTATTTGATATGAAGGCTACAAAATAATTAAACAAAGTAGTCCAAATGCAAGTAAAGATGCTTCAAGGGACAATTCCTGTTAGGGGATAACTTACCTTCCTCTCATGCTAGGAAAGATAAACTTTTACACAGTTCCAAGGAAGATGTGGTGAAATTGATATGAATGATATATTTTTACTGCATCAGATCCTTTGGCCATATATCAATATCAGTTCACCTTTAATTATGGTTGCATGTGTTACTTATAGCAACTGAAACAATAATATCAATTATTCTTTTTATTTTGTTGGTACTCTTGATCTGGTAATATATAACGAATAAAAATGGATTGAATAATTCCTATTTCATGAATCATCACCAGAATTATAATATTGTAATAGCTCATAGATTGAGAAGGCGCAAATTGTTCTCTTATATAATCCTCATCAATATAGTATGTGGTTCTAAAAGATTTATAATATGTGTAATAGCATCTTGTTTTTTAAAAGGATTCAGATATACTATAAAATAAACTTTCCTACTTATATTGTTGTCCATTGTTCAACTGAAAAGGTTTAAGGTGGATTTTGGACCATTATTAGAAAATAAATATTTGAAAAGTTATTTGCAAGAGTCTTTTAATGAATGTTCTTTAGTTCATTAGCAACCAATTGTATTTATAGTGGATTTGTAGGTTGTTTGTTGGTGATGAGTCAGTTATTTTCCCTTGGTAATTTTCATTCTTTGTTTATTCAGTCATAATATATGTGTAGTGTTATGTATCTGTGAAAGTCTCTAGGTATGCTGCACTTATAATGAAACAAACCATATTGATGAAGATCACCTAATTACAATGCATGCATGTTATGGTAGCGAAGAACAGTACTACTCTGTTAAACTCTTAAAACACAAAAATGATTAGCTACAACATTAAGCATGGCTAAGAAGCCAAATTGACCATGGTGAATGCCTTTTGGCTTTACTTGTTTTCTAGCAAAGAAAGGTACATTTGTTAGACTGGTCTACAACATCTTGTCAAGTTAGCGGTTCAAATCTCGAATCGAGGAAAGATTGACTCTGTTTTATAATCCGCGAACACAGAAATCCGGGTAAGGAATTCTATTAACCCGAGAGAAGGTGTTAGGCATTCCCGAGTTCCATGGTTCTAGCACGGTTGCTTTGATTATACCTGGATTATTAAATTGTCTAACTACTCATTTTAGAACCTATGTGCATTTGCCTTTTTTATGAATAAATATTAACATTTACCTTGAGTGTCATTTAGCCAACAGGATTTAAAATAAAATTTTACAAAATGGCATGACACTACATATGCAACATAATATTTTAGTACATGGAGACATTCGTACTTGTTTGTCCCCACAAGCACGAAAGCACATTTGCAAACAACTTAAGTATTAACTTGAAACATGCTTTTAGGGAAAGTCCCTCAAGAAGAGTAAGTTTTAATCAACTTACCTCGCTTGCGCTTTATTAATATTCACAAGCTTTCAATCCTCTTCCATCATTCCATTGTTGATTAAAAATCTCAACATCACCAACAAGTTGATATCTACAATTAGATATCCTAATTACATCAAAATATGACCTAAGATATTAAGCAATATCCATATATGGCTCATAAAGTGGCTACAAGCCTCCAACAACTCAAATCGTCAAATAAATTTCTAAGCTAAACCATTCAACTTCATCCTTATATTTTAATACCCATTCGAAGTCATTAATGTTACTACATCCATTGCCCAATGCCACCAAATTACTATTCATCATCTTCTATAATCAAAACTTGCACCATATGTCACACCTCCTTTTTCCGCCCCCCCCCCCCCCCCGTAAAGGGTATACGGGTTTTTTTTCCAATTTAAGTGACAATTGAAATGGAATTATTTTATTTAAAAATCAGAGTCGCCACTTGGGATAATTTGTGGTGTCAAGTTAGCGGTTCAAATCTCGAATCGAGGAAAGATTGACTCTGTTTTATAATCCGCGAACACAGAAATCCGGGTAAGGAATTCTATTAACCCGAGAGAAGGTGTTAGGCATTCCCGAGTTCCATGGTTCTAGCACGGTTGCTTTGATTATACCTGGATTATTAAATTGTCTAACTACTCATTTTAGAACCTATGTGCAATTGCCTTTTTTATTCCTATGGAATCTCTCTCACCTTCAATTCTTATGAATAAATATTAGGAAATCCTCACAAAATGCATATAGTCCAATGACGACCCCCACCCCTCATATAAAAATGGAAAAAATTAAGGAAAAAAGAAGAGCAATGAAACAAGAAGAAATAACAGAAATTAAGTTGTGGTCTGAACTAATTGCACGTGATTATAGAAATATCTTTTAAGATTTGGTTAATACTCCACTCAAAACGTATATGGATGTGGTTGTATTTTGTGGTTTACTTGGTATACTATGGACTTAACCTTGATACTTCAGCCTTACCAATGCTATTTGATACTGCTACCATAGGCGAACTCAATTTGCAACTTCCATTCTGAATCTTAATTTTTGAACATTTAAGTTGAGATGTTGTAGTCAGATCATTGTGATCAGACTTCTTTTCTGACATTGATCTGTAGGCGTGGGTAAGAATGTAAATAATTATCAATACGGAAGTTTTCACAAGCGTAGTTACTGAAATCATTGATCATTTGGAGGTGCAGTCATCTATATTATAACCAGCCTGCAAGAACATAATAATACGACGAACCAGTCTTCAATTTTCTTAAACATGCTCTTGGTTAATTGCAAGGAAGTTATATTTGACACGTTATTATGTTGGTAAGATTTGGTTGTGGGTTTCACAAATAATTAGTTTTGTCCATTAACTATGGTCCTGAAATTGCCACTTTTTATCTATAGATAGAACGCTGGTTATAACATAGATGGCTGCACTTCAAAATGATCAATAATTTCAGCAACTACGCGTATCTACATTCTTACTCAATCCTACAGCGAAGAGCTTTCTGGTTTAGAATTTGATTAGAGAAAGGTATATCTAATAATTATAATTCCCTCATTTTCCATGGGATTACCTGGATGAATGTGAGAAATTGATTAGTGAACTATCAATTTGTTATCAAAGAAGGGAATGTTGGAGTGATTTCATTCCCAAGCATTCAATGTCTGAAGGCAGCGGAGTTCTATTTGATATGAAGGCTACAAAATAATTAAACAAAGTAGTCCAAATGCAAGTAAAGATGCTTCAAGGGACAATTCCTGTTAGGGGATAACTTACCTTCCTCTCATGCTAGGAAAGATAAACTTTTACACAGTTCCAAGGAAGATGTGGTGAAATTGATATGAATGATATATTTTTACTGCATCAGATCCTTTGGCCATATTTCAATATCAGTTCACCTTTAATTATGGTTGCATGTGTTACTTATAGCAACTGAAACAATAATATCAATTATTCTTTTTATTTTGTTGGTACTCTTGATCTGGTAATATATAACGAATAAAAATGGATTGAATAATTCCTATTTCATGAATCATCACCAGAATTATAATATTGTAATAGCTCATAGATTGAGAAGGCGCAAATTGTTCTCTTATATAATCCTCATCAATATAGTATGTGGTTCTAAAAGATTTATAATATGTGTAATAGCATCTTGTTTTTTAAAAGGATTCAGATATACTATAAAATAAACTTTCCTACTTATATTGTTGTCCATTGTTCAACTGAAAAGGTTTAAGGTGGATTTTGGACCATTATTAGAAAATAAATATTTGAAAAGTTATTTGCAAGAGTCTTTTAATGAATGTTCTTTAGTTCATTAGCAACCAATTGTATTTATAGTGGATTTGTAGGTTGTTTGTTGGTGATGAGTCAGTTATTTTCCCTTGGTAATTTTCATTCTTTGTTTATTCAGTCATAATATATGTGTAGTGTTATGTATCTGTGAAAGTCTCTAGGTATGCTGCACTTATAATGAAACAAACCATATTGATGAAGATCACCTAATTACAATGCATGCATGTTATGGTAGCGAAGAACAGTACTACTCTGTTAAACTCTTAAAACACAAAAATGATTAGCTACAACATTAAGCATGGCTAAGAAGCCAAATTGACCATGGTGAATGCCTTTTGGCTTTACTTGTTTTCTAGCAAAGAAAGGTACATTTGTTAGACTGGTCTACAACATCTTGTCAAGTTAGCGGTTCAAATCTCGAATCGAGGAAAGATTGACTCTGTTTTATAATCCGCGAACACAGAAATCCGGGTAAGGAATTCTATTAACCCGAGAGAAGGTGTTAGGCATTCCCGAGTTCCATGGTTCTAGCACGGTTGCTTTGATTATACCTGGATTATTAAATTGTCTAACTACTCATTTTAGAACCTATGTGCATTTGCCTTTTTTATGAATAAATATTAACATTTACCTTGAGTGTCATTTAGCCAACAGGATTTAAAATAAAATTTTACAAAATGGCATGACACTACATATGCAACATAATATTTTAGTACATGGAGACATTCGTACTTGTTTGTCCCCACAAGCACGAAAGCACATTTGCAAACAACTTAAGTATTAACTTGAAACATGCTTTTAGGGAAAGTCCCTCAAGAAGAGTAAGTTTTAATCAACTTACCTCGCTTGCGCTTTATTAATATTCACAAGCTTTCAATCCTCTTCCATCATTCCATTGTTGATTAAAAATCTCAACATCACCAACAAGTTGATATCTACAATTAGATATCCTAATTACATCAAAATATGACCTAAGATATTAAGCAATATCCATATATGGCTCATAAAGTGGCTACAAGCCTCCAACAACTCAAATCGTCAAATAAATTTCTAAGCTAAACCATTCAACTTCATCCTTATATTTTAATACCCATTCGAAGTCATTAATGTTACTACATCCATTGCCCAATGCCACCAAATTACTATTCATCATCTTCTATAATCAAAACTTGCACCATATGTCACACCTCCTTTTTCCGCCCCCCCCCCCCCCCCCGTAAAGGGTATACGGGTTTTTTTTCCAATTTAAGTGACAATTGAAATGGAATTATTTTATTTAAAAATCAGAGTCGCCACTTGGGATAATTTGTGGTGTCAAGTTAGCGGTTCAAATCTCGAATCGAGGAAAGATTGACTCTGTTTTATAATCCGCGAACACAGAAATCCGGGTAAGGAATTCTATTAACCCGAGAGAAGGTGTTAGGCATTCCCGAGTTCCATGGTTCTAGCACGGTTGCTTTGATTATACCTGAATTATTAAATTGTCTAACTACTCATTTTAGAACCTATGTGCAATTGCCTTTTTTATTCCTATGGAATCTCTCTCACCTTCAATTCTTATGAATAAATATTAGGAAATCCTCACAAAATGCATATAGTCCAATGACGACCCCCTCCCCTCATATAAAAATGGAAAAAATTAAGGAAAAAAGAAGAGCAATGAAACAAGAAGAAATAACAGAAATTAAGTTGTGGTCTGAACTAATTGCACGTGATTATAGAAATATCTTTTAAGATTTGGTTAATACTCCACTCAAAACGTATATGGATGTGGTTGTATTTTGTGGTTTACTTGGTATACTATGGACTTAACCTTGATACTTCAGCCTTACCAATGCTATTTGATACTGCTACCATAGGCGAACTCAATTTGCAACTTCCATTCTGAATCTTAATTTTTGAACATTTAAGTTGAGATGTTGTAGTCAGATCCATTCTGATGTGGTTGTATTTTAGTACATGGAGACATTCGTACTTGTTTGTCCCCACAAGCACGAAAGCACATTTGCAAACAACTTAAGTATTAACTTGAAACATGCTTTTAGGGAAAGTCCCTCAAGAAGAGTAAGTTTTAATCAACTTACCTCGCTTGCGCTTTATTAATATTCACAAGCTTTCAATCCTCTTCCATCATTCCATTGTTGATTAAAAATCTCAACATCACCAACAAGTTGATATCTACAATTAGATATCCTAATTACATCAAAATATGACCTAAGATATTAAGCAATATCCATATATGGCTCATAAAGTGGCTACAAGCCTCCAACAACTCAAATTGTCAAATAAATTTCTAAGCTAAACCATTCAACTTCATCCTTATATTTTAATACCCATTCGAAGTCATTAATGTTACTACATCCATTGCCCAATGCCACCAAATTACTATTCATCATCTTCTATAATCAAAACTTGCACCATATGTCACACCTCCTTTTTCCGCCCCCCCCCCCCCCCCCCGTAAAGGGTATACGGGTTTTTTTTCCAATTTAAGTGACAATTGAAATGGAATTATTTTATTTAAAAATCAGAGTCGCCACTTGGGATAATTTGTGGTGTCAAGTTAGCGGTTCAAATCTCGAATCGAGGAAAGATTGACTCTGTTTTATAATCCGCGAACACAGAAATCCGGGTAAGGAATTCTATTAACCCGAGAGAAGGTGTTAGGCATTCCCGAGTTCCATGGTTCTAGCACGGTTGCTTTGATTATACCTGGATTATTAAATTGTCTAACTACTCATTTTAGAACTTATGTGCAATTGCCTTTTTTATTCCTATGGAATCTCTCTCACCTTCAATTCTTATGAATAAATATTAGGAAATCCTCACAAAATGCATATAGTCCAATGACGACCCCCACCCCTCATATAAAAATGGAAAAAATTAAGGAAAAAAGAAGAGCAATGAAACAAGAAGAAATAACAGAAATTAAGTTGTGGTCTGAACTAATTGCACGTGATTATAGAAATATCTTTTAAGATTTGGTTAATACTCCACTCAAAACGTATATGGATGTGGTTGTATTTTGTGGTTTACTTGGTATACTATGGACTTAACCTTGATACTTCAGCCTTACCAATGCTATTTGATACTGCTACCATAGGCGAACTCAATTTGCAACTTCCATTCTGAATCTTAATTTTTGAACATTTAAGTTGAGATGTTGTAGTCAGATCATTGTGATCAGACTTCTTTTCTGACATTGATCTGTAGGCCTGGGTAAGAATGTAAATAATTATCAATACGGAAGTTTTCACAAGCGTAGTTACTGAAATCATTGATCATTTGGAGGTGCAGTCATCTATATTATAACCAGCCTGCAAGAACATAATAATACGACGAACCAGTCTTCAATTTTCTTAAACATGCTCTTGGTTAATTGCAAGGAAGTTATATTTGACACGTTATTATGTTGGTAAGATTTGGTTGTGGGTTTCACAAATAATTAGTTTTGTCCATTAACTATGGTCCTGAAATTGCCACTTTTTATCTATAGATAGAACGCTGGTTATAACATAGATGGCTGCACTTCAAAATGATCAATAATTTCAGCAACTACGCGTATCTACATTCTTACTCAATCCTACAGCGAAGAGCTTTCTGGTTTAGAATTTGATTAGAGAAAGGTATATCTAATAATTATAATTCCCTCATTTTCCATGGGATTACCTGGATGAATGTGAGAAATTGATTAGTGAACTATCAATTTGTTATCAAAGAAGGGAATGTTGGAGTGATTTCATTCCCAAGCATTCAATGTCTGAAGGCAGCGGAGTTCTATTTGATATGAAGGCTACAAAATAATTAAACAAAGTAGTCCAAATGCAAGTAAAGATGCTTCAAGGGACAATTCCTGTTAGGGGATAACTTACCTTCCTCTCATGCTAGGAAAGATAAACTTTTACACAGTTCCAAGGAAGATGTGGTGAAATTGATATGAATGATATATTTTTACTGCATCAGATCCTTTGGCCATATTTCAATATCAGTTCACCTTTAATTATGGTTGCATGTGTTACTTATAGCAACTGAAACAATAATATCAATTATTCTTTTTATTTTGTTGGTACTCTTGATCTGGTAATATATAACGAATAAAAATGGATTGAATAATTCCTATTTCATGAATCATCACCAGAATTATAATATTGTAATAGCTCATAGATTGAGAAGGCGCAAATTGTTCTCTTATATAATCCTCATCAATATAGTATGTGGTTCTAAAAGATTTATAATATGTGTAATAGCATCTTGTTTTTTAAAAGGATTCAGATATACTATAAAATAAACTTTCCTACTTATATTGTTGTCCATTGTTCAACTGAAAAGGTTTAAGGTGGATTTTGGACCATTATTAGAAAATAAATATTTGAAAAGTTATTTGCAAGAGTCTTTTAATGAATGTTCTTTAGTTCATTAGCAACCAATTGTATTTATAGTGGATTTGTAGGTTGTTTGTTGGTGATGAGTCAGTTATTTTCCCTTGGTAATTTTCATTCTTTGTTTATTCAGTCATAATATATGTGTAGTGTTATGTATCTGTGAAAGTCTCTAGGTATGCTGCACTTATAATGAAACAAACCATATTGATGAAGATCACCTAATTACAATGCATGCATGTTATGGTAGCGAAGAACAGTACTACTCTGTTAAACTCTTAAAACACAAAAATGATTAGCTACAACATTAAGCATGGCTAAGAAGCCAAATTGACCATGGTGAATGCCTTTTGGCTTTACTTGTTTTCTAGCAAAGAAAGGTACATTTGTTAGACTGGTCTACAACATCTTGTCAAGTTAGCGGTTCAAATCTCGAATCGAGGAAAGATTGACTCTGTTTTATAATCCGCGAACACAGAAATCCGGGTAAGGAATTCTATTAACCCGAGAGAAGGTGTTAGGCATTCCCGAGTTCCATGGTTCTAGCACGGTTGCTTTGATTATACCTGGATTATTAAATTGTCTAACTACTCATTTTAGAACCTATGTGCATTTGCCTTTTTTATGAATAAATATTAACATTTACCTTGAGTGTCATTTAGCCAACAGGATTTAAAATAAAATTTTTCAAAATGGCATGACACTACATATGCAACATAATATTTTAGTACATGGAGACATTCGTACTTGTTTGTCCCCACAAGCACGAAAGCACATTTGCAAACAACTTAAGTATTAACTTGAAACATGCTTTTAGGGAAAGTCCCTCAAGAAGAGTAAGTTTTAATCAACTTACCTCGCTTGCGCTTTATTAATATTCACAAGCTTTCAATCCTCTTCCATCATTCCATTGTTGATTAAAAATCTCAACATCACCAACAAGTTGATATCTACAATTAGATATCCTAATTACATCAAAATATGACCTAAGATATTAAGCAATATCCATATATGGCTCATAAAGTGGCTACAAGCCTCCAACAACTCAAATCGTCAAATAAATTTCTAAGCTAAACCATTCAACTTCATCCTTATATTTTAATACCCATTCGAAGTCATTAATGTTACTACATCCATTGCCCAATGCCACCAAATTACTATTCATCATCTTCTATAATCAAAACTTGCACCATATGTCACACCTCCTTTTTCCGCCCCCCCCCCCCCCCCCCGTAAAGGGTATACGGGTTTTTTTTCCAATTTAAGTGACAATTGAAATGGAATTATTTTATTTAAAAATCAGAGTCGCCACTTGGGATAATTTGTGGTGTCAAGTTAGCGGTTCAAATCTCGAATCGAGGAAAGATTGACTCTGTTTTATAATCCGCGAACACAGAAATCCGGGTAAGGAATTCTATTAACCCGAGAGAAGGTGTTAGGCATTCCCGAGTTCCATGGTTCTAGCACGGTTGCTTTGATTATACCTGAATTATTAAATTGTCTAACTACTCATTTTAGAACCTATGTGCAATTGCCTTTTTTATTCCTATGGAATCTCTCTCACCTTCAATTCTTATGAATAAATATTAGGAAATCCTCACAAAATGCATATAGTCCAATGACGACCCCCACCCCTCATATAAAAATGGAAAAAATTAAGGAAAAAAGAAGAGCAATGAAACAAGAAGAAATAACAGAAATTAAGTTGTGGTCTGAACTAATTGCACGTGATTATAGAAATATCTTTTAAGATTTGGTTAATACTCCACTCAAAACGTATATGGATGTGGTTGTATTTTGTGGTTTACTTGGTATACTATGGACTTAACCTTGATACTTCAGCCTTACCAATGCTATTTGATACTGCTACCATAGGCGAACTCAATTTGCAACTTCCATTCTGAATCTTAATTTTTGAACATTTAAGTTGAGATGTTGTAGTCAGATCATTGTGATCAGACTTCTTTTCTGACATTGATCTGTAGGCCTGGGTAAGAATGTAAATAATTATCAATACGGAAGTTTTCACAAGCGTAGTTACTGAAATCATTGATCATTTGGAGGTGCAGTCATCTATATTATAACCAGCCTGCAAGAACATAATAATACGACGAACCAGTCTTCAATTTTCTTAAACATGCTCTTGGTTAATTGCAAGGAAGTTATATTTGACACGTTATTATGTTGGTAAGATTTGGTTGTGGGTTTCACAAATAATTAGTTTTGTCCATTAACTATGGTCCTGAAATTGCCACTTTTTATCTATAGATAGAACGCTGGTTATAACATAGATGGCTGCACTTCAAAATGATCAATAATTTCAGCAACTACGCGTATCTACATTCTTACTCAATCCTACAGCGAAGAGCTTTCTGGTTTAGAATTTGATTAGAGAAAGGTATATCTAATAATTATAATTCCCTCATTTTCCATGGGATTACCTGGATGAATGTGAGAAATTGATTAGTGAACTATCAATTTGTTATCAAAGAAGGGAATGTTGGAGTGATTTCATTCCCAAGCATTCAATGTCTGAAGGCAGCGGAGTTCTATTTGATATGAAGGCTACAAAATAATTAAACAAAGTAGTCCAAATGCAAGTAAAGATGCTTCAAGGGACAATTCCTGTTAGGGGATAACTTACCTTCCTCTCATGCTAGGAAAGATAAACTTTTACACAGTTCCAAGGAAGATGTGGTGAAATTGATATGAATGATATATTTTTACTGCATCAGATCCTTTGGCCATATATCAATATCAGTTCACCTTTAATTATGGTTGCATGTGTTACTTATAGCAACTGAAACAATAATATCAATTATTCTTTTTATTTTGTTGGTACTCTTGATCTGGTAATATATAACGAATAAAAATGGATTGAATAATTCCTATTTCATGAATCATCACCAGAATTATAATATTGTAATAGCTCATAGATTGAGAAGGCGCAAATTGTTCTCTTATATAATCCTCATCAATATAGTATGTGGTTCTAAAAGATTTATAATATGTGTAATAGCATCTTGTTTTTTAAAAGGATTCAGATATACTATAAAATAAACTTTCCTACTTATATTGTTGTCCATTGTTCAACTGAAAAGGTTTAAGGTGGATTTTGGACCATTATTAGAAAATAAATATTTGAAAAGTTATTTGCAAGAGTCTTTTAATGAATGTTCTTTAGTTCATTAGCAACCAATTGTATTTATAGTGGATTTGTAGGTTGTTTGTTGGTGATGAGTCAGTTATTTTCCCTTGGTAATTTTCATTCTTTGTTTATTCAGTCATAATATATGTGTAGTGTTATGTATCTGTGAAAGTCTCTAGGTATGCTGCACTTATAATGAAACAAACCATATTGATGAAGATCACCTAATTACAATGCATGCATGTTATGGTAGCGAAGAACAGTACTACTCTGTTAAACTCTTAAAACACAAAAATGATTAGCTACAACATTAAGCATGGCTAAGAAGCCAAATTGACCATGGTGAATGCCTTTTGGCTTTACTTGTTTTCTAGCAAAGAAAGGTACATTTGTTAGACTGGTCTACAACATCTTGTCAAGTTAGCGGTTCAAATCTCGAATCGAGGAAAGATTGACTCTGTTTTATAATCCGCGAACACAGAAATCCGGGTAAGGAATTCTATTAACCCGAGAGAAGGTGTTAGGCATTCCCGAGTTCCATGGTTCTAGCACGGTTGCTTTGATTATACCTGGATTATTAAATTGTCTAACTACTCATTTTAGAACCTATGTCAATTTGGGCTGAGTCCAAGTTAACCCATTATATTTTATAGCCCATTCTGACCCATTAAACAGCCCAAATACAACCCATGAAACTCACCCAAAACAAAAGGTATCTCAACCCAACTTATATAGAAATTTATTTAGTTGCCCCAATTTTACTTTTTTTTGTATTTTTATTTTTATGTTATTTTGTTTTTCAGCACCATCTACCCACCCTGTCCCTCCCCCCCCCCCCCTCCCCTCAAAAAGAAATTTTTTACTCTTTTTTGTATTTTCAATTTTCAATTTTTTTCGTTTTTCTGCATCACCCACCCGCCATCAGATGCCTACAGTTGTCTTCTAACATTACCGACATTTTGGGTTTTCATAAATTTCACATAAGATAAAAGCTCTTTTCATCATCAGAAACAACCTGATTTCCGACCTCTTGCATTGCATTACCATAACGAAAAGAAAAAAATTCAAAAAAAAAAGATTGCTCTTGTGACTCGGGATGAACCTTTATCGGTGGAGGAAAGGAATAGCGATGGATTCCTATAGAGCATCCAGGAAAAAGCAGATTCAATCGGACGACGAATTCTTACGTGGTCCAAGAAAATCAAAGGTCCGCTTCCACGAATTAAATCTATATTAAATCTCTTAATATCAGAATAGCTTATATAGTCATGATTCAATTCAGGTTCCATTTTGATTGATTTCTCATTTTTCGGATCTGATTGTAACAATGGAGAAGTAGGAAGACTTTGGCGATTCATAATAGAAGGGGGTATCTAGAATATCTATGTCCCAGGACATAAAATATGAATAATGAAAGATGAGGAAGAGTATACTCTGTAGTGAGATAGTTGTTCTCATAATCGACTACTTATTATGATAATGAACATTCCACTTAAAAACTAAAAAACGACTCTCCAGGCGGTTACCTTTTTTTTCATATTCATATTTATATCCTCTGCAACCATTGTTGGGACGGACTTTCGTGGAAAAGAAAAAAGACCTTTATCGGATTGGAAGCGATGACTTAAGCCTCTTTCTTCTTCTTTTCTTATAGGGCGTTTAAAGAGCGTGACTCTTTAGTTTAATTAAGTTCAAATTAGTTAAATTAAAAGGCCCCATTTGATTCAATTCATGAATTAGCCCACTATGAGTCTACTACATTTTATTTTAATAATTATTATAATTAATTAGATAATAATAATAATTAAGTATATCATTCGTGTCTCTGTTACAACACAGCGAAACTAAATGGTTCGAATCTAAATTGATTTTAGGTTGTACACCTAATTTTTCTGGGATTGTAGTTCAATCGGTCAGAGCACCACCCTGTCAAGGCGGAAGCTGCGGGTTCGAGCCCCGTCAGTCCCGACGGATTCAATAAATATATCAATTCATCTCTCCATTTTCTGTAAATAGGGGGACAGGGAGCATAATTTCATTCCCAACGGGGGATTTTTTTTTTCTTTTTTTTTCGCATTTCTCATCAAACAAATAGGGGATTTTTTCATTACTTCAACTAATACCGATTGATGGGAGAGAGACATATGTGTATTAGTACAATTAATTATTTATTGGCATATTCAGGATTCCAAGAGAGATTGGGTCTGGTTTTTCAACCCGATCCATGTATGTAATGGAATAGAGTACCTTATTTCTTTTTATCGGGAGCACATACACAAATGGAATTCCTTTCTTGTACGATACAAAATGAATTTCACTCAATTACATTACCCTTAGAGAATACTTTTCCAGATTAAACTTTTTCCTTTTCTGGCGGAGATTTTGTGTAACCTCAATTACTCCAATTTTTAATTTGAAAAAAGAAAGATATATCTCATTCAAATTTCACACTGAGCTTTTGATATATGCGTCTCATTACTAATCCAAGGAAGGAGGATATTCAAAAAAATCAAACAAGGATTCCCACCATTTCACTCAAGGCAAGGGAATGAAAAAATTTCTATTTTTCTAGTTAGAATGGATTGGTCGTACCTATCCAATCAATAATTGTTTATGACTATCTCGCTATTCACTCGGTTTTTGGGTCATAATCATTATGTAGGAGAGATGGTCGAGTGGTTTAAGGCGTGGCATTGGAATTGCTATGTAGGCTTTTGTTTACTGAGGGTTCGAATCCCTCTCTTTCCGCACTTTCACCTAATTCACTAATGTGAATGACCGAAATCTATCAAATAACAATGGAAAAAATGATTCCAACAGTTAGACCTTTCTTTGATATATATTCTCTTTTCCTAATTGCTGTTTTTCGGAAAATACTGGAAAGAGTGGACAAGGAATTAAAATATCCCTGCCGATGTATTTTGACATCCCACAGCTTCGGCAGGATCGCTTAGCCCCGTTCATCTTCGGCGCAAGAGCGCTCGATCAGTGAGCTATTACGCACTCTTTCAAGGGTGGCTGCTTCTAGGCAAACCTCCTGGATGTCTCTGCACCCCTACCTCCTTTATCACTGAGCGGTCATTTAGGGGCCTTAGCTGATGCATTTCTTTAGTCTTTAGGGAGCCAAAGCTTGACTTTACTAAACTAATAAATAAGGCTCGCGCTAGGCGCTTACCTTTTTTGGCTGTAGGGTTGGGGTGGCTTGCTGGGTGAGACTGATAGAAAGAAAGGACGGGGGGCAACCATGCAAGGTACTTCTCGACCCTGTCTTCGAGGGACAGTTGAACTAGCGACTCATGAATGCTGTCGGGTTGGACGAGCCAATAACTCGAAGGCGTTCGGTCTGTTTTTTGAGCAAGAATCACAGCCTTACCTTATCTTCACCATGATACGGACTCCAAGTTCTTATGGCAGAGAACGGGGAGATTTATCATCAATATGATGATTGGAATAGAAACCAGAAGCACGACTGGGGTCCTCGTGGTCCAAGATAATCAAACCATCAATAACAGTAACGTAAGCATGAGACTTTTTGGTAGTACCGGTGAACCAGATGGCCGCGGCGATGGAATCTGGGACGGAGGACTTGTAGTATCTCTCTAGATCTGGCAAAAGCGAAAGACCCCCTAACATAATTCGAATGGAGGCTGACCGCTGAGCCCACTCTGGCCTCGCGGGGCGGGCCCCTGTGGTTGCGAGCTGGAGCTGCCATAGCTTATGGCTATAGCAATGGGAGGACCCCAGCAGAGATAAAAGTCAGGATAACGAGCGCTCCGCCCACCAAGCGAGCGGCAGGAGCAGCGGGCAAGTGCTTGGTAAGCCAACAGCCTAGTGAACCGGGCGGGGCACTCGAAGAAAGGGGGCACACTGAGCAAGTACGAGAAATTGGCCTCGCTCCGTTTTTTTAAAAGCAAGGACCACTACGGGAGGTCAAAC
Organism: Nicotiana tabacum; assembly: GCF_000715075.1. Taxonomy (NCBI): domain Eukaryota; kingdom Viridiplantae; phylum Streptophyta; class Magnoliopsida; order Solanales; family Solanaceae; genus Nicotiana; species Nicotiana tabacum. The sequence goes on along the minus strand of NC_134082.1, from coordinate 180,463,687 downwards.
CAAGGATCTATGGAAGTGGGGGCTCGTCCCCGGTCAATATTGGATCAAACAATAGGGGGCCGTAGCACTGACCTCTTTTTTTATTGATGCAATATAATAGGGGGAAAGATCGTACAGTTCCCTACCGAGACAAACTCTCAACGGATCCTCCGCGCGCTGGGAATACCTCTTCCGTGCGTCTTTCTCGTGGCGGGAACAGAACAACAGGGAAAGACCCGGCCCAGGGCGAGCTTTATTTATTTAAGAGAGAATGGGGAGTGAATCGAATTCCGTTTCCGTTCTTTGGGGGCTTTCGGGCCCCTCTCGATCTTTTTCTACGTTGGAAGGGGGAAGGAGTCTAAACCAATGGACATTAATGAACCATCATTGATGGACGTTGAACATGACACGATCAATTCGACTCAAGGTCCGGCGCTAATAGAAGTTGCTTACTTTCCTAGTAGCGAAGGAAAGGGCAAGGCTTTTTTCGTAGTAATAGTGGGCGGGTCTCATGAGATCTATGACGGCCGTCGGAATCAAACGAAGGTCGAAGGACCATTCGATTCATTAAGGGGCATAGCGGCACCCTCGCCCAGCGCCATTTCCGGACCTAGCAGCAGACGGGCGGGTTGTGCCTGAATTCAGACCGGACCAGACTCTTCTTTGTTTGAGCTGCTCCCAGGCACGCAGACCGAAGATCTCACTTGTCTTGGACAAGTACCTAGAGATCTTCGTGGGACCGTGGAGGGAGTCTCAATCGATCTTTTCTAGGATTCCTTATCACGCCACACATGGAGATCTTTCCATTGATAGATCAGAGGGTCCCCCCTTGAACAAATTCTTAAAGGTTAGGTTACTACCTGCTTCTACGGAAGAGGTTTACTTTGTACCGCCCGGAGGTCATATAGATCGGAATCTGGAACGATAAGAACGAAAGGGTTGGTGTGGCCACAGCTACAACTACTGGCGCTTCAAATTAGATTCTAAGGGCGCTACTGAAAGCCTTTTTTTAGGTCCTGTAATAGGGAGGTGTAAGCCTCGAAAGCCTTTGGTACTTCGGTAGGGTTAGACGGCTTTCTTTGCCCAGCTTGGCGAATCGCATCCCCGCACAACGACATTCTTTGTTTGTGCGCCCCTTACCGTTCTCGCTCAGTCTTTCAACGACTGGGAAGGCAGTCGTAGAAACGAAGCCTATCGCCACGCCGACCATCAAATACGAGATTGGGCCCCTTCTCAAAGATTTGATGGAATGGCCCACCCCACCCAAGAGCGCTTATGTCATAGGGGAACTCATGGCTGGAAACAATCCTTATGGTTTGTTTTGATATCCGGTAGGAATAATAAAAAAAAGTCCAGGTTGGTTGGTGAGCCTAGTGATAGGAGACTATCTAGCTTGGTTCGGAGAGCACTTGTTGGGTTAAATATTTATTTGTTGCTAAATGTTACGGCCTAAATGCTGAACTATTGACCCTACTTGTTCGGATGGGTGTTCACCCCAAAGTGTTCCCGGACCGCATGCATACATCCGTAAGTAACTTAGTGCAACATGAAAAATTTCATTGAGAGGAATCAGCAAAGAAAGCCACACCCCTACTCCCCCACCCTCACCCCCAAAAAAAATTTCGACTTACACATTTTAAGGTAAAAGGCTTTTTTTATGCAAGATGAGCATGGTTCTAAAACATGGGTCAAGTTGGGCGGGTTGGGTTATAACCCATTGTTTAGCCCATCTTGACCCAGCCCATCTTAGCCCAAGTACACTTTGGGCTGGGTTGGGCAATGACCCATTTATTGACCTAACCCATCTTGACCCGCTCAAATTCAGCCCAACCCGCTCATTTTTCACCCCTAATATGCACGGACATGACTTGAAGCAGCTCTCTTGAAGTATGTCACAAGCTTTGTTGATTGGGGATTCACAGGAGATGAATACAAGAGTGGAAAACATGCAGAAGAATTCGAAATTTGACTTACAAGAAGAAACATGTGTCTACTGAATACGTATCTGTGATTGTAGTTTAAGTTTGCTTTGTAATTTAAGTTTGTTCGGATTGCTGTTAACGAGTTGGTGGGAATTTAATATGTAACACATATTATTCTTTTCATTCAATCACAACTATTACTGAGAAATTCAAAAATGGCCAGATTTACAAGTTGTCATTCAAAAATAGGCAGATTTACAAGTTGTCATTCAAAAATAGCCACTGTTTCAAAAGTAATCGAAATTTAGCCACTTTTCATGTAAAGATAAATCTGAACGAAAACACTGTTCAAAATTCGGAAAATACTCCAACATAATATACTGGAATTCCAGTATAAGTATACTGAAACTCCAGTATATTGGAACTAGAGTTCCAGTATAGTATATCGGTCCAGCATAATATGCTAGAAGTTCTTACACAGGTACACCGATCTCCACTATATTATACTGTAACTTTCCGTGTTGCAGCAAAATAGTGGTTATGTTTCAATGACTTTGCAAACACTGACTATTTTTGAATGACCCGTCCGTAACTGGCTAGCCCATGCTATTTTTACCAACTATTACTTATCCATCTTGAGCTCGGGCCCGGGCTCAGCATGGGCTAGCTCATAACTAGTAGATGAAATAAAAGAAAGAAAAAGTAGTTCTGCAACTCGCCCAAAAGGAGATAGACCCGCCATCTCTGAACAGCGGCGGAGTCAGGATTTAAATTTTATGAGTTCGGGAATCTAATCTGTTTAATTTATTGAAATCTAAATTAATAAATTGTATATATTAGATGAATTTTTTAAGACAAATACGAACCTGTATATCGTACTGTAGCTCTGCCCCGTCTCCGAACACCTCTTCATCATAGAAGCATTCAACTATCCCCATGAAACTTGTACAGAGGACAAAGAACTCGTAAAGTAAGGCTTATTAGTTTCTTATGGTTCCTCTCCCACTTCGTTTGGAAGTCCAACACCTCGATCCAATTAAAGCAATATTTCAAACACAAGTTGCTAATATAGGATCTGAAGTACTATAGTAGTAAGTTAGCAATGTATGACCAACAACGATGTATTACATGATTTTTTGCAAACGGCGTTGGCTTATTGTTAAATTGATACTTACTGTTAGTTGTTACACTCTTAATTGGCTAACAAATTGGTATTTACTTTGTATTATTTTCATCTAATGTTGGTTTACTGTATGTGTACATAATGTTTTTTGAAACACACTTTACACGCATATAAAGAAAAAAATCAGAACGAAGGGACAATATATGAGTGCAAAGTAATTCAAGACCATAAAACTGCAATTTAGGTCATCTCCAACCCTTCCCTATTTCTCCACAATAGGGGTATTTTTTGCCATGATGGAGCTCCAAGGCTCCTCCATTTTTGCCTCCAAAATGGGGGATGAATAGTGTTACTCCAAATACGGAGGTACACTATTCATCTTCTCCATTACTATTCATAATTATTTTATTATTATTTTTATTATTTAACTCTTTTAATTTATCTCTTTATACATACTTAATTATGTTTATGTCATGTCGTTATAATATTAATTTTACATCTTAACTTTGGCGTATAATTTTGATAAATTAATTTTTGCGCATTTATTATTTTTCTGTAAAATTGTAAGTTAATTTTATTATAAGTTATAATTGTACAAAAAATATAATCATCTCAAAAAATGAATGTTGCAAATATAAAATATTAGATGTTGCTAAAATTAAAAGGTGTGAATATAAAATATTAGATGTTGCTAAAATTGAAAAGTGAAAATTAAAAATATATTAAATGGAAATACATTAAATTAAAATACATAAAAATTGAAACTACGGTAAATAGCATAATAACTTAGTAGGGAGGTATGTCGTTTTCAGATACACCAAAATCATTATAGTATTGAGTGAATGGGGCCGAGGATTGTTGTGGTTGTGACTGTGGATATTGTTGATTTCTTTTATACATTATTTGTTGTTGTTCTTGTCGCATAAATTCACGACGAGTCGGATCGACAATAGAATCCACATCCATCATTAAAACTTTATTTTCTTCTTTCATTTCTTTTACTCTTAGTTTTCTTTTTGAATAGTCAAAACTTCTTTTTCTGCCTTGATTGCATTATTCATCGCCTCAACAATCCGATTATTTTCTGATTGGATTATCTTCATATAATCTTCGTCAATTTTTCTTTTCATTTGAATTAATAGAAATAAGAAAATAAAATTTAAATAAAAGATAATAATATAATATTGAAGAGAGAAGAATATAAAATAAAATATTTTTTGGGATAAAAAATAAAGTAGTTGTTGAGGTAACTTTATTGCATTTTGGAGGAGAAAATGGAGATAAGGGTTAGAGAGCCTAAACCATTTTCCAGAGTAGTAATAGACAACTGATCAACTCCTTATCTATTTCTGAGGCGAAAATTGATTTGATAAGAAGTGCAAAGTACGTTTCGCTACTCCCAATACAAATTTAAAGAGTCATTTACTAGGTAGTGATATTTTTTGAGGAGACACAAATTAACTTGATAAAAGTGAAAGCGACTTCTGGTCTAATTACAACAAAGAAAAAAGGGAAATGGCACCACACGCACATTCATGATCCGAATAGCTAAGGGCACTGGCCAATTAATAATTTTTTCCACGATAACTTTCTATATTAGAAATTTGCCCGTATTCAATTTTTATATTTTTTATTTAATCACAGTAAAATAAATACTATGTATTCTACTTTAATTTGTAACTTTTAAATAAAATTATCTAATTTGGTATAAATACGAATAGACAAAGAGTTCGTGGAAAACTTGGATCTAACAACAAAAAGAAATACACATTTCTTTTTGTTAGGTAGAGGTTAGACTCAAGAGAAGCACTTCATCACATGACTCACTTCCGTTTGGGCAAATACCTTCTTAGTTACGGAGTATTTACAGAGTATAAACATCAATCAAAATATTAAAAAGACAAATATTTTATCTAATAGGCAGAGTACACTTCAAGCAAGGCGAAGCCTTTCAATGATTAAAATTTACAGGATATATTCCCTTATCTATCATTTTCTATTGTGGACCACAACAATATAATAATCTCTGCCTTAAAATGAAAATGAAAAGAAACAATTAGTTAAACCAATATAATTTACAAAAAGCATGGCGGTTCGTGTAAGCTTCCTTTAGCTCATCATTCTCGACATTTCTTTACCAACCAACAAATCCTAAGAAGCTGCACTCAAGAAAATTTAAACCCATATATTAAAATCAAATAGTGGTCGGGAAGTATTCAGCTAAGCAATACATAAAAATATACTCCTTTGAAACCTAATTTATTCTGAAAACTTTTTAAATTCTAGGGGTGTGTTTGGCACGAAGGAAAATATTTTTATGGAAAATGAATAGTTTTATTATTTATTTTTCCTTGTTTTGTTGGTGAATGAAAATCTTTTTCCGGAAAGTATTTTCTAGTGTTTGGTAAAAGATAGAAAATATTTTTTTATGCTACTCTTCTCGCCCCCTTTCCTCAAGTCCCTATGTTTCCTGTGCTACCCCAAATACCCAATATTTTCATGACTCTATTTTCTTCCAAAAATTTAATTATTTTTCTACAAAATCACACAAACCCGAAGTAACTGCCGTATCGTTCACTATTTTGCTCAGTTTAGGGTAAATACACTTAGCGGGAAAAAAAGGATAAATACACTTCTCTATAGTCTATAGACTACAAAGTGGGGAAATGAAGAGCAAAAATAAAATAAGATGTCTCTAGGGTGTGTTTGGTACGAAGGAAAATATTTTTTAATTTTTTCATATTTGATTGGTTTAAATATTTTGAAAAATATTTTTCATGGACTCATTTTTCTCCAATTGAAGGAAATTGTTTTCCTTATCACCAGGAGGGAAAATATTTTTCAAAATACTTTTCCAACCTTCCTCCCATTCCCCATCCCCACCAACCCTTACCAACCCACCCCCACACCACCCCTCCCTAATAGTACTTTTTTTCATGTTATAGATAGAATTTTTTTTTTCAATAAATGAGTATTTTTTTTTCATTTTAACAAAAAAGTATTTTCTTTCCATGATGTAGTAGAAAGTATTTTATTTCATTTCAACAAAATGACGAAGTAAGAAGTATTTTCTTTTATTGCAACAAAAAGAGTATTTTTCATGTTGTAGAAATAATACTTTCTTTTTCAATCAAAAAAGAGTATTTTTTAAGTTATCGAGGACAAATTTCAATGTTGTTTTTGCGTAAAAAAAAGTAAAGCATAATTGGCCGATCAACCAAAATTAATTGCATTCACTAGCCAAAAAAACATTAGGAAAAAAGGAAAGCATATAAAATTTTCGTTCCCCATCTCTGCTCCAAAAGAACATCTAATTTTTTGTGTGCCTTACTTCTTTAACTATAACCAGAAAAATTTAAAATTACATTTCTAAACTTACAAGAAACTACGATAACTCCCCAATTTTATAAATAAAAATCTTTAAGAATATGGAAACTATCAACTGTAAGTGCAAGTGGAGGAAAAAAAATCATATATTTTGGATAGCAAAGAAGAATAGATTATCTCAGATAAAATCGAACACAAATCAACAACTCTGCCTCAATCCAATCTAGCTAGGATCAGATATATGAATTTTCACTATCCAAATCACTCCATTTAAACTGGTCTTAATTAAAACTCAAAAACAGGAAAAAAAAAACAGAATTGAAGATAAAAGAAGGCGTTGTACCTGAGAGAACGAATGGCCATATGATGAGAGAGGCCATGGAAGAAGAAATTGGCTCCATGAAGGAACATCACAACACCAGTACATCCTAGCACAAATAATTCAAACATCCTTTGGCTTTCCAAAAATAAAAACTACGTTGGACAGTATGTTAATGCTTGAAAACAAGAGAACAGAAATGTTTATGATTGTTTATAGAGGGACTTTAAATAGAAAAGGACCAAACGGGGAATAAGGAAGATGCATTTTTTGTTGTTGTTGTTTTAATCTATTAACGGGGGAAATGATTGGTGGGAATGACGTGGACATCAAATCTCTATCCCAATCAATGATATCTAGGCTGGCTGGGTGGGCTTTAGATGGCCCACTTTGGGGGTGTAATTAGGCCGGAACTAAGGCCCAGAATACTAGACTGTGACAACTGAGGAAGAAATAGCGTGGGTAGCCACTATTTGAAAGTGGTATTTATTTTTTATCCAGCAATTCTAATGTTAAACAAAAATAGCTATTACTTTATTAAAATTAATATGAGAAGATATCTTTACCCTTTTTTCCATTGCTTTTCTTTCCAAACCTATTATATACTTACGTTGTAACTGACGCAACCTGAAGCGTCCTCATTATGTCAAAACAGTTTGGGAGAAATAAGCTCTAAAATCATTATTTTAATTTTTTAGTAGCTACTATTCTTTCGTTGTATCATCAACAACATCAACTAATATAAATAATATGACACAGACAAAGGCTCTAAATTTGGAGAAAAGAGAAAACATGAATATTAATGTTCTTGCAGATTTGATGAAGAGATTTTTTGTTCAATCAAAGCCACGGTGATTTCGTTCATACTATACGAGTAAACAAAGATTAACGGTTCAAACAATCAAGGCTCTTGATACCACGTGTAAGCATAAACTTTAATTCATACCAGGAATCTTGAACATGATAATCTTACATATAAGTTCAAAAGTTAAGGACATGTAGTCCTGAAGTCCTGAACTTAGAGTTACAAACTCAAAAGTTAAGGAAAGGCAATCATTAACTTACAGTTACAAGTTCAAAAGTTAAAGGCATGCAGTCCTTAACTTACAGTTATAAGTTCAAAAGTTGAGGACAATATGTCCTTAACTTAGACTTACAAGTTCAAAAGTTAATGACAGACAGTTTTTAACTTACAGTTACAAGTTCAAAAGTTAAGGACAATATGTCTTTAACTTAGACTAACAAATTCAAAAGTTAAGGACACTTGGTCCTGAAGTTTAAGTTCCAAGTTCAAAAGTTAAGGACAATAGGTCCTGAACTTAGACTTACAAGTTCAAAAGTTAAGGACACTTTGTCCTGAACTTAGACTAACAAGTACAAAAGTTAAAGACAGGCAGTCCTTACTTACAGTTACAAGATCAAAAGTTAAGGACTATAGGTCCTTAACTTTGACTTACAAGTTCAAAAGTTAAGGACACTTGTTCCTCAACTTTGACTTACAAGTACAAAAGTTAAGGACACTTGGTCCTGAAGTTTGAGTTCGAAGTTCAAAAGTTAAGGACACTTGGTCTTGAACTAAGTTACAAGTTCAAAAGTTAAGGACATGTAGTCTTGAAGTTAAGTTCAAAAGTTAAGGACATGTAGTTCTGAAGTCCTGAACTTAGAGTTCCAAGTTCAAAAGTTAAGGACATGTAGTCCTGAAGTCCTAAACTTAGAGTTACAAGTTCAAAAGTTAAGGACATGCAGTCCTGAAGTCCTAAAGTTAAGGTCAAAAATTAAGAACATGAGCAGAAGGGTATTTTCATCCGGACAGTTAAAGTTTATTAAAGCAGTGGCTAAAGACTAAAGACATTTTAAACAATGACTTAAAAATAAATACATATGTTATTAGTAACTAACCGTGTACTTCCCTCGACAACTGAGCCCTCCGTAGTATTCTACCTTTTCTTCATCCACCTTAGTATTTTACTTTGCATACTATTTTCACAAATATTTTCTATTAAATAATCATAAGTAGATGTAGTGTAAGTTCTTCAAAACAAAGATTTATGACAAGGGAAGGAAATAAAAATGAATGTCAAACTATGTCACTAAAAAATTTAATGTTAAACTATAACTCGTAAAACTATCTTGTTATAAAAAGAATGTGCCCATCAAAAAAAGACTTCTTTAATTATTTAATATTCTCTCTTAGGGTGTGTTTGTTATAACGCAAAATGTTTTCCGTGGAAAATAAGTAGTAATCTTATTCATTTTCCGGTGTTTGGTACGCAAATTAAGGAAAATGACTTCTCAAGAATATTCATAAATAATTTAGATATAATAAACATGAAGCCATAAACTTTCAAACCAATAATCTTCCGAACCCACAAATTTCATAAACTTTCGAACCGCTAAACTTTCAAAACCGTAGAATTTTGAACCCGTAAACTTTATAATTTCTAAGCCCGTAAATTTTCAAACACATAAACCTCCGAACTCATAACTTTGAAACTTGTAAAATTTTGAACCTTTAAACCGATAAATAAAAAAAATAAAACTGAAAAATATATTTAAAAAATATTTTTTTTTCGAGGGGGGGGGGAGTAAAACGAAAAAAAACAGAAATTTAAATTACAAAAAAAAGTAAAAAATTTTTTGAGCGCGGGGGAGGGGGGAGTTGGGGTGGGTGGTGTAGAAAAATGAAAAAACAGAAATTTAAAATTGCAAAAAAAACTTAAGGTAATTTTTTTTGTTTTTGCGGGAGGGGGGCTGGGTGGGGTGGAGAAGTAGTAGGGTGGGCGGTAACGGAAAAACTAAAATTTGAAGAAGAAAAAAAAAGGCTTTTTTTGGAGAGAGGGGGTGGGTTGGGTTGGTGAGGATGGGGAAAGCTTAGAAGGAGTTTTGGAAAATGTTTTCCTTCTCATATTTTCCTCTAATTGGAGGAAAATGAGATCATAAGGAAAATGCTTTCCAAAACATTTAAGCAAACCAAAGATGGAAAAATTGGAAAACATTTTTCGAAAAATATTTACCTTCGTACCAAACACACCCTTAGAGCTCAATTTACAAAATATGATACGGATGGGTTTTCGCAAATGCTTTCTCATTTATTAATAAAGAACTAGTATTAGTACCCGCGCAATGCACAGACAAAAATCATGTCAAATTGTGATGTAGGTTGTTTGAATCATGTGCGAATAACCTTAAAATATAAACCTCTGAGATAAAAATTATATAACATTAGATATTAATTACGAAGAAGGATATGAAATTATTGTTTAAATCTCGTAGTAGACAACCTATTTTTTTTAATATATATTTGTAGTAGCATAACCCTTATTTTTAGTACTTGCATTTCGTTTCGCTGTCAATATTAAAGAATACTAAACATGTTATGTTGTGATCTGTCTTGTTTGAGCATATTAGATAATATTATTTTAATAAAAATTTTACTACCACTTTGTTTTTATTTGAAAGTCAAATATATATTATTTATCACATCATTTTTATGCAAATTATTGTTTGGTTATTTTCTTATAGTTATTGTATTATTTATTATTTAATATTATTATACTATTACATAATTTTTTATTAGCTTAATAATTAAATTAATGTATTGCTTATTATCCTTTAATAGTCTTTAATAAATATAAATATTTTATTCTTGAAATTTGATATAATTTTACGTTTGTAACCTCTTATTTCGGAATTTTTTAATCATTTAAATTTAAAGTAATATTTTAAACTATAATTTAATTATTTTGTTTTTAAATTAATTTAAAGTATAAGTATCCTCACACTGCCTCTATTTTTTATGCATTCTCTTCCCTACTACAATATTGTAATTAGTTTTTATATTAATGTTTCACCTATAACAAAAATAATATCATATTTTATTTTAAATTATAACTTTGAATTAATTTATTTGATTATTATATTCCAAGTGTATTGAGTTCTCTTAGTAATTATTTTTGTATTAAATGTAGTTAAATTTTCTTTCTTTTTTATCGTTAAGATGAAAATTTAATTTTTAATTTTATTAGTAAAATTACCTATATTCGAATTTTATTTTGTATTTTTAAAATTTTATTTTAATCATAAAAAATATTTCTTAATTATTTTGAACCTATTATATCTGAATGTTGTAGCAATATTTTTAGTGTCATATTATTTCTTTATATAAATTTTCTTTCTTTTTTAGTTTTAAGATACAAAATTAATTTTAAATTTTTATTAGTAAAATTACCTATATATAAATTTATTTTTTATTTTTAAATTTTTATTTTTTATTTTTTATTTTATTTTTTATTTTATTTTTCATAAATAAGACTTCAATTTTGTGGTATTATCTATAGTTTGAGCATTCTCATCATAGTTTTAAGAACTTTCTAATCTCAAACAGTCTTTCCCTTTCATTTCGATTAGTACATTTTTAATAATTTAACGTAATTTTGCTATTTTTTAAACTGATATATAGTCTTATTACGTTTTTGTGTGGCTTTTCATTAACTTGTAACTTTATTTAATATCATTATCAACTACTATTATTTAATATAATATAGATAAATATATAATTTTTTAATCATTAAATAAATATTTATTTTGATTTAAAAATATTGCTTGAAAATTTTAAATTATTTAAATTTTAATAATATTTTTAAGTATTGTATATTTACTTTATTTTATTTTCTAAACTTATGATTTATACATATCCTCACATTATCTCTAATTTATTTTTATTATTCAATATTATTAGTTTTTGATTTTGTATATTAGACTTGAGTTACGTGGGCTTACCCATATTATGACTTTTCTTATCACAATATAAAAGACTTTCTTATCTCAAATTTAAATTATTTTACCCTTTTTCTCTATGATAAAAAATCTGAATTTATATTTTCTCTCTATTTAGTCTTTATTTTTTATATTATATTATTCAATTCCTAATATTAATACATTGTCATGTGAATTTTTATTAGCTTGTTTGAATTTAATATATATTTCTGTCACACTTATTCTAATATAATATAGATAAAAATTAAATAACTTTCCCATCTCAATTTCAAATATTTTTTATCATTCTATTTTCTAAATTGGACCGCATTTTAAAAATTCATGTTATGCTTTCAAACTTAAACTAACTAAACTCAATTCAAATATTAATCATATAAAAATATTTTCTTAATTGTTTGAACCCATTATATCTAAATAATATAGTAATATTTACGTATAAAATATTTGTTTGCCCGATAATATTAATATGACTTTATTATTCATGTTATTAAAATATTTTTACTGATTCTTTAATTTTTTTTCTTACCTTATAAATAATTTGTATACTTTATATAAGATCTTATTTTGCTGCTTGAATTTTTAAAATTTTTAAACTCAATAAATCTTTAATATCTTAAATAAATTTTAGTTTTATTTTATATTTTAACTTACTCCAAAATATAAATAATCATAAGTTATCTCAATTTACATATCTCTATTTTTTTTATTTTTTCTATTATATTTATTTAATTAATTTTTTACCTCTTTATTTCTAGCTAATATAAAAGAAAAATCTGGATCAATATATAGATACAAATATACATATACATATAAATATAAATATAAATATAAATATAAATATAAATATATAGATTAGATTTGTCTAAGATCTATTTAGATTATGTATTGTATAGGATTCATTAAACTACTTCCATTAATTATGTTTCTATTTATAATTTTTAATTATTAATGTTGTCCTAAAATTGCCAAGTGGCTTCATTTTTGCTTGCCACTTGGCTTAACCACAATGCATACTACTCTCCTTTTAATATAATATAATATAATATAGATAGTTAATACTTTACAAGCTAGTATTTTAAGTTTGATGATGTGATACCTTTTCAGCTAGCGTTTGGATATAGATTTGATTAAAAATTAAAAAGGAGCTTTTGAAATTGTGTCGAAAAATAATTTGGAAGTTAAAGTTATATTTGAAATTATACTTTTTTTGAAAAAAAAAACTTAAAGTTTTATGAGTGAAAGAAAAAAGTTCACTCAAAAACAGCGCTAAATTAGTTTCTGGAAACTTTTAAAAAAATTAATTTTTATTCAAAAACTGATCACGTTCCATGAACAAGCAGTATTTTCATTTTATTTTTCTTTGGAAAAAATACACCCAAAATCTATGGTCAAACTCGTGCTTAATCTCAAACCATGACTTCTAAGTTCTAACTACTTTTCTCTCTCGTTTATTCCCGAGCTCACCTGTATCCCAAATACTTTTAAAAAAAAAAAAGAAAATAGAAAGAGAGTAGCATCTTTTAAAATGGGATTTTTATATAAATAGTTAGTTATATTCATTGTTTATCTTTTTTAGTCATATAAACAAATTATGCATTGATTATACATAATTATACATATATTATACTTTCACCAACAATTTTTAGTTTAAGTGATTAGAGACTATTCCGGTTAATTCATCTTTTAAAATAGCAGCCACACATCCGAATATGACACAAATAAAAAGATAAAAACGAGTATATGGGGGCAAGTTGAGCCCTAGTGGACGACTTATTTTATTTTTTATTCTTGAATATTTTCCATCCAACAACCGCATAATGATTTTATTTGCTTGTTTGCAACACTCTGCATTTACAGGACAGCACCGACCTCCGCCGCCTCATTGCTGGCTGGGCGGTTGCGGTTGGCCTTCTTTTTGTTAGGTTGCACCAGTGCTACTAGCACTCCTTTTCAAAATAAATATAGTGCCAAAGCAATTTTTATCCTCTCCATCATCTTTTGCCTTTTCTTTTTAAAACTATATATGACTTAAATAAAGATTATCTTCTTTTACTGTCACTCGTATACTACTCACAACCCACAAGTACTAAACTACTACCTCAGAAAAGGACTTGCATGAAAAATATTTAAAAAGGTTTTACTTGGAGGTAAATGGTTTGAAATTCAGAGTTACTAAAAAAATAATCTCCCTTTGACAAAATTATCAATAAATATTAGTTATTGATTTGTGTATAAAATGCATGTTTGGCTGTTAGCTATTGACTTGTTAATTAGGTCTAAAGGAGAGATTTTCTAATTATAACATTACTTAGATAATTATTAGGAGGTATCTATTCTTGAAGCCCGCTACCAAGAGACAGCTCAAAATGGGAAGGCTACAGCCATTTGTCTGTTGTAGTATTTTTTCTTTTTTTCCTCCTTTTTCTCTTTGAATGATTCCATTAAAGATTCTTAAAATCATTGGATACAGATTGAATAAGTTCTTGCCACAACGACAATTACTCTAGGCAACCTTCTAAGTTGGACTTCCCACTTTTTATTAGTTTAAGAAGCATTTTAAATATAAATTTACTTTCTATGTTGCTCCAATTAAGCCTGTCTCTGTCCAATGTTGCATTAACCATATTTAAATCGGGTCGTGAATCGTGATCAATCTCAGGAGTGTCAGATTTTGCCTCCGAAAACCTGAATAAAGATCTATGGTAGGGCACCGACTTTGCCATCATTTCACATTTTTGGATATTAATGGTTACATACATGATACATGATACAACTATATCTTGTACAACTGCCCAATTTTCTCCAACATAACCGACCCATATGCAACATGACACGTACTGATTGCTATGTCCACGAAATTTCTTAAATGCATACTCTGGACTAGCTCTTTTCTCCTTTCTCCTATTTGCTCTTCAATTGAAAAAGTTTATGAGCGCAAAACACAATATGTTGCTAATATAAAGGAAGAGGAAAATCAATAATTCTGTCACTGTTTTATTCTTTTGTGATACAAAGGAGAAAAAGAAAAAAGCTTTTGCTTATAGTTACTATAATGGGAAAACAAATAAAAGAAATGGTGCAACGCAGCTCCACCCTAACACAAGTGACACATCTAGTGTTGCTATCCCGATTAAATCCTTCTTGCCATGATAATCTACTTTTCTGCAAGCTAGCTTACAATATCATAAATATCATTAAAACAAAAACAAACTATTAGGTAGAAATCATTCTTAAGGCACCAGACCTCTGATTGCGTGGACTTTGAGGAGACGGATATTATGATTAATCATCAATATGCTGCATCAAGAAAACATCAAATGAGACTACTGGGTTATTCAAAAATATGAATCAATAACCAACACAAACTAATATCTTGAAGTGCAACACTTACTCCTCCAATTAGTCAGCTAAGAAAGAGGAGGCAAAAAGATCTTGGATAAAAACAGCTCTTCCAGTAGCCTGTCTTATCCTCTTTTCTCGCTCTTCCGGACTTAGTGAAGGGTCAAAACTGCAAGAAAATGAAGACAGAAAGATATCGATATAAAATTTTGATCTCGCGTTAACAACCACAAGGATCATTAATGGGAGCTATTTTTTGTCTCGCATTTGACTTCTTGCACCGGCAAGACCCCTTTTTCTATAACCAAGAAATCCTCGAGGGCCTGTGGTCCACCATTCGAAACTCAGTGGATATGGGCCTACCCGTCTATCCTTCTCCACTTAAATATCAAGCTTTTATCTACGGCATGATTCGAACCCGTGACATGCGCCCAACCCGCACATTACGCCTTGCGTTCTTACCACTAGACCAAAACCTTGGAGGCATGTCAGGATCTTCTTTCAATATACATTGTTGGATAACATCAACTACACCAAGTTGATAATACAAGAGCTAAAGAGACAACCAGAAAATTTGGTAGATTTACACTGCAAAGGAAAATAGATAGCATCACTACCTTAACTTCCATATATGTGGTGGTGTCACATTCTTCGTAGTAGAGTCCTCAACAGTGGATAAAACAGACTTTGAAATTTCCTCTGCTTCAATTGTGGGGAAGTTCAAAGCTAGAGAAGAAAGGAAGGGGTCATTGGCTGCAGTGGTTGATGTTGCACTGCTTGATCGATATCCACTGCCTCCTAGAAGTACCTGCAAATGAGCTTCACGGAGATCTCTACCTAGTAGAGAGAGTGCCTGACTGCTGGGAATTGCAACTCTACGCAATCTACGCCGCCGCTGCATGTGTTTCAGAGTTAAAGAAAATTCACCAGGATAGAAGATTCTTACATTGTAAAAGTACTAGCAGCACACTATTTCAACTACACGTTATCTTTATAGAGTAAAAGTAAATTGAAAAGGATATCCTTAGTAAGTGACCATGTTGCACTGTAATGTGACTTAGCATGTCCCTGGAAACTTTATGAGAACAAATGGGACAGACCTGCAATGAAAGGCGGACAAAATAGGTAAATAATTATCTAGCAGATAAGACCCACTACAAGATAAAATGTGACGAATAATTAGATGGTGAAATTCTTAACTTTGCAATCATAGCATGCTGTAGTATTGTCCATCACATTGTTCCGGAGATTGCATTTGTAACGGTAAGAAAAGAAAGAAATATAAAACTGAAGGCTACATATTCCTAGGTGCTACTATAGCGGATGAAAAAAAGATTCCTCTAGCCTTTCAGGCAGATGTAAAGAACTACAAAAATGCTTTAATGAACTAAAATCCACAACTCAATCTTAGATTAAGAGCAAAATTCTCCTAGGCTGGAGAGGCAGTAAGGCACTAAGCAACTTTAAAATACAAATTATTGAGTATTGAAATGAAACATGCCCAAAATGAGAGGAATAAATGTAGAGGATTCATATAACCAATCCTGACTAGTTTGGAATTGAGGCACAATCATTGTTGTTGGAAAAGGCACTGGAGATGACACTGAATGCTAGTGTAATAGTCAGCCACATATCAAGAAGTGCACATTAATAGCAAATCTAGAAGCAAACGCTCCTATAATCTGATGCCTTGGCTTCTAGACATTCACATTTGATCACAATATCCCCTGCTATAGAAATTACTATTAAATAGGATCTTTCTTTCTATTGCAACTTTGTTTATCTCTATTTTTCGTTTATACACTCTACAATAGACTGAACTGGAACTCTGTATCAAAGTAATGCTGAAGAAATACTGATCGGAAGATCCTCAATTTTGGCACTAGGTGAAAGAGATACAACAGAAATGGTTCCACATCAAAGAAAAACTGGCAATACTGTATGCTCTCATTTCCACTTTAAGAAAAGGTACTATAGGTTACAAAATTGTGCAAATGAAAAACAACTTCACCTAATCTTCTAAGCATGTTTTTTTAAGCACAGAGCACATAAGGCAGTGACAGCCAACTAAACGTTGTAACTCGAATAGATGAATATCCTTTGATAGGAGATATGAAATCAAAGACTGAGAGGCAATACAGATCAACTAATCAACTACAATCACAAGGATTTCCAGATCCCTTACATACTTTTAGAATTAGGTCAGCAACGTAAAGGATCCTCCGGAAAATTGTGAAGGTTAGAAAAGCATGTGGGCTATATGATATCTCTATAAAGGTTTGAAAAGATTTGACATTCAACCCTGACAATGGTTCAATTTCTACAAGGCTGACATCACATTCAATAACATGTATCCCAAGTTAGTTGAAGTGTCTTGGAGAGGTTGGAGTAGCATGCCTTATCAAGCTTTATATTATTGAAGTGCCTTGGAGAGGCCGGAGTAGCATGCTTTTATCAACCTTTTCGACGTTATATTAACGAATTGAAAAATGTCTAGCGAAGGGAGATTATGTCGGTTCCAGTTATAGAATAAGGAGATGTTCAATGTTATTCGAATTGTTACGGGCTGCCTTCATGCAATGGCTCGGAGCCCATGACGTTCCCTTACATGGTACGAAGCACAACGAGACTTTGAGAAAGAGCAAAAACGCATAGACTTAGAGACATTACAGGGATTACATAGACTCAGTTTGGATATGTATAGTAGATCCTAAGCAAACTCTTTATTTCCGCTAAGAAGAATAGGAATTTATATGGAGAAAAGCAGGATCTTTACGGGATACTCATTAACCTATAGAAAGTATATGATACTCAAAAAAATCACTGTGTGGGTACTGAAGAAGAAATAAATTTATACCTAAGGATATGTAATGTGAGAACACTAACTACTACGTAGTTTCCCATAACCATGAGTTTACACCTATATGTTTACCTTATAGAGGTCAACCTTGGCAGACTTCAGTGGATAATTTAGGCCGAGTAAGTACACAACTTTTACACTCTTTAATACTGACTAGTTTAGCTAATGAAAATTTTGACTTCCTCTGCTACTAGGGCAAAGGTTTATCTCAAACACGGTTATTTATGCGCCAAGAACAAATTATACCACCTTCCTGCCACTCATGGTTAAGCCGGCGGGTTTAAGCATAAATTACCTTGATGAGAACTTAATCTGGTCTTACCAAAAAACTTATCTTTGGCAAACCAATGGTGCCAATATCTTTATAATAGCTTATGCAAGAGTAAACAATCAAGACTGTAACTTTGTAGATATTTACCCTACATATGTGTTTAGAAGCTACTTATTTCAAAGAAATCGAAAGAACACCGCGGATTCAAATTTTTATTTGCGCCAAAAATGAATCAGATTTAATATCCGGATAAGATAAGCCCAAAATCAAAACTTTTTAACAAATAAGCTAATCCATACAATAAATCAAACATTCAAATGAAATGACATGGCATAAGAAAAAGCTATAATGATTTGCAAAAAAGAAACTCACAGTGACTTTGGATTCGCAAGAATGTTCCTCTTCAAGATGGGAACAAAGAGAAGCAATATCAAAATCCTCGTAACAATACGGGCATGGGAAATCGGGTCGGACCTCTTCTTCAATCTCGAAATCATCTATGCTCAGCCTATCTACTTCACCCCCAAAATCATGCCAAAAAATAAATTAAAAAACTCATATTTTTTTTCTGGACAGATCAATGAAAAGCAATAAAATCCAAAGGAAAAAACACAAACCAAGTTGGGAACTTTGATGATTGTAGGAATTGTGTTGCTGTAAATTCAACTGCCGCTTTGCAGCTGCAAGACGAGAGGTCCAGAAATCTGAATCCATGGAGAAATGAAGAAAGAGAGAGAAATGGGTTTGAGCTGAAAAATGAAGAATAAAGCAAAAAAACAGAAAAAAGGAAATTATATTTTCCTTGAAATTGATGAAATTTTTTTAAATATTTTTTTTGGAATTAAAATTATCTATATTTTTCAATGGGTGTTGAAAAAGAGCAGTGTTCTGACTTTTCTCTCTTGCTGGTGATGCATTTTCATCTCAAATAAATAAATTTTATTTAAAATAATAATAATTAGTATGAATTGTTTAATGGTTTAGGAAGGAGTGGTTATGGTGGTTTTGGTGATGGGATGGGAAAGAGTAAATTATTATTATTATGTGTGTAAAGAGAGAAGGGGACATGACAGGTGACAGTAAGCTTACGCAGCGAGAAATATGTTGGATTTTCCAAATCCTATAGTACTATTTATCGCAGGTGACAATGACACCATTTACCCAATGCATTAGCTGAGTTCACAGGAAAGTATTACCGACTTCTGTACTAAGGTAGTCTTACTGTAATGACCATATCATTTGACTTTTGGCTTTTTTGGGCCACTTCAAATTTGATTCCGACCGAAATTTTAATAAAGCACTATTTTATTAGTTATCTATAAATATTATTTACTATATTACGGAATATAGATATCTTTTTTGTGGTTATAAGATGTATTTGATATATTTAAGCTATTGTATTCATGAATACAGTAGCAAAAATAGACGTGAATCAGGGAAGTCCAGCTAATCAGTTGTTGTATTCGAATGTATTCGACTGTATTCATGGAGTGAAACATGAGATTACAGCTAGATAGATTATTGTATTCGACTGTATTCACGACGTGAAATATGGAATTACACTGTTTTTAAAATGGAAAGTGAATCAATTAACATAATAGACTCCTAATATAACCCAACAAACTCAATTATAACACACAAATTTTGTATTTTTCAGTTATAAAAAAGATTTCCAACCACAAAAATACAATGAAATAGATAGAATACAGAGGGATACACTGAAATACAATGAGAAAAAAAGACATTGAATACAATGAAATACATGGAATACAACGAGATACATTGAATTACAATGAAAAAAAAGATAGTGAATACAATGAAATACATAGAAATAGAGCGAGCTACATTGAAATGCTCTTAAAAAAAAGGTAACAAAATCTTCAAATTGCTCAACTCCAAACTTCAAACGACCTATTTTAGTCGACAATTTTCCGACGACCCATCAGATTCCGACTATGATTCCATAAGCAACGATGAGAGAAAATTCCAAATTAATAAGGCCTATAGTCCACATGAACTCGGCAGAGTCGTATAGAGGTGCCTCTGTCTCCGCCGCTTGAGAATTGTTTGCGCAGCCTTGCAAAGTCGCAGAAAATAGTTTTAGGGCCTTTTGGCGATGCCTAAGAACTAAAGCTGAAGGCAAATAAAAAAGTAAATTACCTTGTCCTATCCCGCAAAAATAAGGAAAAAACGATTTATTTAGGGTAAATTGAGAGAAGGAAGATGCCCTCTCTGTCGTTGGACAAAATGGGCAAAGTATTGCCCTTCTCCAGGCTGTGTTCCTGCTTTAGAGTCCTTGTCGCTAGATCGGAAATTTAATGAATGGGATGTATCAAAGTAGAGAAAGAAAGAAAATAGTGTAACTGATTAACGTATTTAGTGGCTTAGGGCTAGGAAGTAACCAAAATTAAATATTTTGCTATAAAACTTAAAAGGTATCTATAGAATATAATTTTTTTAAATGGTATTTACTTAAAATAAATAAGGTGTTAACCTTTGCTATAGGAGGTAAAAATTCTTATACAAAACTTAGCCATCCCCCCCCCCTCCCAATTTATATCACAATGTGTATTTCAAAATTATTTATAGTAGTTGATATCATTTTACTACTCCCTCCATTTCACTTTGGGAACATATTTCCTTTTTAATATGTGCTAAAAAGAATGACTCATTTCTCTATTTGGAAACAATTTACTTTTATGCAATAATTTATAACCACATAAAATATAAGTATCTCATTTTACACCACAAGTTCAAAAGTCTTCTCTCTTTTCTTAAATTTCGTGCTCAATTCACACAAATTGAAACAAATAGAATAGTAGTATTAACTTTGCATATTTTCTAACCACTTTTTGGCTTTCATCTTTTACTTTCCTTAATAAAAACAATTAATATCTAATTATAAACTTAGTTAAATGATGTCACTATTGTAATATTTAGCATAGATTTAGAGAAAATTATTATTTGATAAAGAATTACATTTGAGTACGAATCTGAGGATCTTTGTGTGTGTTGTTAAACCACATATTTAGAATTAATTCATTTAATTATTTTTATTTTAATTTAATGCGATATCTTCTCTATGAGCTAGAATAACTATTTAAGAATTTCTTTTATCTTGTTACTTTTACTTGTATAATAAACTAATCGCATTACTGTCTTAAACTATATACGCAATTATATGATGTCAAATAAAGTATTACATGTGGAGTACATACAGACTGTTGCAAATTAATTTGCATAGATTAAGAATAAACAAAATTAATATTTAATTTGAATGAACCATGATTGTGGGATGCAAACAGGGGCGAAGCCATCTTTTGCTTAAGGGTGGTCAACTGACCACCTTTCGTTGAAATATTACGAAAAATTATATTATATATATAAGTAAAAATAACTTTAGATATATAAATCATATGTATTGAACACCTTTTGTCGGATTTTTTTTTACTTCTTTCAAGTTTGAACACATTTAAAAATATTTTTGACAGATGCAAATCTAAAGACCTTTGCATGCTCTTGATTAATCTGTGTTGAACTAATTGAAACGTCACAATTAGAAGTTAAGAACCTAAATGTAAGAGGGCACACTATTACTAAATTGTGTAATTAACACACACCACGAATAAGTTGGATTTTTCATGGCCTAATTGTTTGAGCAAATATATGCTAAACCAATTTATAATAAGTTAATAGGGTGAACCTTAGTTGAACTTAATAAATACTAGGACGAATAAAACAAAACTCGTGTATAACGAGTAAAGTCTGGGTGCATTAAATAGTGAATATAATATGCTATGATTGACAAAATATGCAATATCATAAATGCATAATAAATGTAAGAAATGACAAGGGTTATAGTGTAAAGGAATCGTCACCCAATGATTGTATGATTGAGTGTTTCTTTTCTCTGACAATGTGAAAAGGCAAGTCGTCAACCTTCTGTCTGATTCAATCTGATGCTTTCAAATCTGTTTAAAGAGTACTTTGGTGTCACTTAGTATAGGGAAGTGTCCCTTTTTATTGTCTTCGTCCATCTTTTTTTCTCCTATGCTTTCCGTGGATCAACAATGATGTACATGAGATCTTGAGATTTATGGATAAATTAAGGTTGAACAACATGTGCTTGAATAAAATGAATAAAACAACTCTTTCGTATATTCTTCTCTCAGCTTTACAATATGTTTTCTTTTGTTCAGAATGCAGATCCCCCCTTTCTTCCCTTTCTTCTCCTATTTATAAGGGATATTCCCCAAAAAAACCCTAAAAAGTACAACATAAGGCTTACTTCTGAATTTAAGTTACCGTTAATGTCCTATCTTAGCTGCCCGCTTCTAACGTCGACCTTTATGAGGACGACCTTTAGTCGTTGTGTCGTGGTCGACCCCGTCTTTTGTCTTGTTAATCCATTGTTGTGGTTACCAAATTTGGACCTATACAGTTAGTCCCTCCACTTGTTGAGGTCGTAGGCCCACACGTCCTCGTTAAGAGGACATCATTCGTATTCGTCGTAGGAGAATTTGGCTATTAAATCACGTCGGGTCGACTAATATCGAGAGAACGATACAACCTGCGGAGACTTAATTGGTATGGTGGCCAAGATGTGATAACCATGTTGTCACGACCCAAAATCCATTAAGGGTCGTGATGGTGTCGGACACCGTTGTCAGGAAAGCCAACCAAAATACTTAATTAAATTCCAATTTTAGTATTTGTTTAAAATTATTTTTTTCCTTTACACATTAAATAACGAATAATCCAAAAATCCTCTCAAAACCCGGTGTCACAAGTGTATGAGCAATTTCTAGGAAATAATGTAATACAACAACCATCCAGAATACAATATTGGACAGAAAGTAAATACAGAAAACTGAAAGAGACTCTTCTGGCTGCGGGTCGCCTCGAGAAGTGTAGCTCACCTAAGTCTCCGTATCAACCATGTTGTCATGCCCCGTAGGCCACTAGAGACGCATGCCTGTGCAACAAAAATGCACAGAAGTGTAGTATGAGTACGAAAACAACGTGTACCCAATGAGTATCTCGTCTAATCTCGAAGAAGTAGAGACGAGATGGTTGACTTCGACACTTACTAGTGGTCCAATAATGATATATCATTAATGTGAATAATCAAGGATTTATTAAGAATGACACTAATTTTAAGTAAGTCATGAACATGTGAAAGTTCCTTTTTATAATAAAAGTCTCCGGATTCATAATCCAATAGTTTCCAATTATCTCAAGTCGGGGAGAGCAAGTATCAATCTCAAATAATCTCAAGGCAAGCAATACAAGCATGCGCAAATCCTGTTGAGGTCGTACGATCCGATCCAACAGAAATGTAAAATGTGCACTGCCGAGGGTCGAACGTTACGAATCATAGATACATCTATTACCCCGCTCGCGCATCATACATGTAATGCGGTCAACATTAAATAAACCAATACCCCACTCGCGAATCATACATGCGACGCAGGCACACATAGATATACACAGTCAAACATCCAATTAAGAGTTTATTCCAATAAAAGCCAGTTCTCTTTTAATGATTTAAGAAAAATGAAGTTTAATCTTTTTTAGAAATTCATTTACTAATTCGATGAGATTAAGCAATTCAAGTTGTCAATAAGTTTACAAATAATCCAAGTACAATATGTTTTTGGGTACTAGACTACCTGAGCAATAGCATAATAGTAGCTACGCACAGACTCTCGTCTCGTGCATACGTAGCCCCCATATATAGGAGCACATAACCAATTAACTCACATATGTGGACAATTCCCTTTTACAAGGTTAGAAAGGAGACTCACCTCGCTCCGAAGATCCGTAACCGGTATTCCACGCCCTTCCGAAAACTCAAATTGATGCACAATGCTCCAAAACTATCCAATGATTATGCAGATCCATTAATATATGATCAATTACTCATTACAATCCAATTCATAGCAATTCCTAACCCCGATCGAAAAGTTGACAAAATTGCCCTCGGGCCCGGATTCCTAAATTTTCCGAAGATAAAGTTTACCCATGAACTCACGAACTCAAATATACGATTTCCTCTTAATTCCATACCCAAATTCGTGGTCAAATTCCAAGAATATCAATTTTCTAGGATTTCCCTCAAACCCAAGTTTTCTACAAATTTCCATGCTCAAATCCGTATATAATCATGTATTTAACTCAAGATAGGTGGGGGATAGCTTACCTTATCATTGATGATGAAAATCCTCTCTTGAAACCTTCCAAGAATCGCCCAAGCCAAGAAAATATGAGAGGAAATAGCCAAAACCAGACTTTAAAATAACCCACTGCCTCCAGCACTTTCCGCACCTGCGGTCTCTTGACCGCTTCTGCGGTTCTGCAGGTGCGGTTCAAATACCGCTTCTGCGGTTCCTCACCAGGTTGCCCTTTTTTGCTTCTACGTCTTCTCCACTGCAGGTGCGGTCCCGCATCTGTGGCAACATGACCGCATTTGCGGTCCCAGCTCTCCTCCGCCAATACCGCATCTGCGGCTCTTCTGGCCGCTTCTGTGGCTCCTCACCTGCGGCTCATTTCTTACAGGTGCGGTTATGACAACAACTTCAGCCTTCTAAAAATTCCATTTTTGATCCATTGACCACCCGAAATCCACCTGAGGCCCCCGAGACCCCAACCAATCATACCTACCAGTCCGAAAATACATTACGGACTCGCTCGAGGCCTCAAATCATATCAAACAATGCTAACACCATGAATCGGCCTCCAATCCAAGCTTTATGAACTTTAGAACTTCAAATCTCTACTCTCGTTGTTTAAACCTATCAAATCACGTCCGATTGGCCCCAAATTTTGCACACAAGTCATATTCAACATTACGGGCCCACTCCAACTTTCAGAATCGGATTCCGACCCCGATATCAAAAGGTCCGCTTCTGGTCAAACTTCTCAGAAAAACTTTCAAATTTCTATCTTTAGCCAAACGACTTCAAAATGACCTACGGACCTCCAAATTCACTTCCGATCGCGCTCCCAACTCCAAAATACTATACGGAGGTACTCCCAGACTCGAAATCCCAAACGAACATCGATAACGCTGAAATGCACTTCAAGCCAAACTTATGATTTTTTTTCCAAATTGCTAACTTCTACAATATGCGCCAAAACGCTCCCGTGTCATTCAAAACCCGATCCGAGCATACGCCCAAGTCCGAAATCATCAGACGAACCTGCTGGAACCTTCAGATCCCGATTTCGAGGTCGTTTACTCTAAAATCCAAACTTAGTTAATTCTTCCAACTTAAAGCTTCCGAAATGAGAATTCTCTTTCCAAATCAACTCTGGACTTCCCGAAATTCAATTCCGACTACGTGTACAAGTCATAACACCTGAAGTGAAGTTGCTCATGGCTCAAACTACTGAACGACGCACTAGAACTCAAAACGAATGGTCGGTTCGTTACATTCTCTCCCACTTAAACATATGTTCGTCCTCGAACATGCTGAGAACTACACTGAAGTAGTCCGAAATCACTGTTTAACACCTCATGCACCTTCCCGTGCTACCATAACTCGGTTGGGCACATTAGCTCGATCAATTCTAAAGATGTTCCCTTTTATTCAAGCAAATAAGCCTTAGAGCCCAATTCCAACATCCGGAATTCTATGCCAGACCTGTTCCAACATACGCTCACCGAATCGATAACCACACGTAGCACCAAGACATGGCTGCATACCTTAGCTGAATTCACACCTTGCACCATTTTACTCATAGGACCACAATAACATTCTCTGATCAATTTAGTAGAAATTCCATGACTCTGATGCTCCCATTGCACCTCATGACATACATAGGTCTTGCTCTAACTTTTACAATACCGACATGACAGATGAGTTGTGTAGAAATTCATAACCACTGCCGAAACAATAATTCATTGGGCCTATACTCCTGGCAAGAACTATCACCTCATTCTGAATCAAACAATGGCCTTAGCTCCTTAATATACTTTATATAATCAGATTGCACTGATCCCAAATTCAATGATCTCGTCTCACCCAATACAAACTGCTCAGGCAATAAGCCACTCCGACATGACCAAAAGTCTTATACGATGCTACAATATGCCAATAGGCTACCATTTTCGAACGCGATACAAAGGAAAACAAACTTTGAAAGGGAAATTCAATTACTCCGCTCGTGAATCATACATGAGACGCGGTCAACATGCTAAATAGACACCCCGTTCGCGAATCATACATGCGACGCGGGCACATAGCTAATACGAGCTTTCCTCATAAAAAAATAGGAAACAAAACACATAAAAACAGATACGGGGGAACTGTACTCAGCATCACACTATTGCGGCGTGCAACCCCATTCAAATAACATACCTATGGAGGCGTGCCACCCGATCCACACATAAAACTTACATAAGGAGATATACATCAAACTAAATTGATCATTACATCAAGATACTGAATATCGATCACAAGCACGCTAGGTGCATAATACCATTTCCCTGGGGAGACATATAGTGCTATAAGCTACAAACTCAAGCACAACTAAGGTGCGATATACGATCTGAATCTCAAGACCATCCTACTCATATAACCTCACCTTTACACAGAACCTCAACACATAAGAAATTCACCAAGCCATCTCACAACTCATACGGCGCAATATATCATTACATGAAGTAGATGACGATGAAATAGCACCCCTACTACTCCTCCATAAGGAGCGCATTGCTGAAATGAACACATCTGGCCTGATATAGAGCCCACATTCCCATTTAAATCCATCCACCAACCTCAAGTCGATCCTGATCGTACCAAACTAGGCCAATAACCTTTCAAAGGTCCATACTAACTTCCTTTTTCTCGTAACACACAAGAACAACCATCACAACCGGAGTGATCCCCACAGTCCACAACACAATAAACTGAGTGCCCTCCAGGTATCAAATTCTCAATTTAATGACATTACTACAATCTTCATACTCGGTTTAACTTCTTCAATCAATTAAGTGACCACATGCCACACTTATACAACCTTCCCGTGGGGCACGCTCCCATAACCTTCCGTAACAAATAACAGGGTTGTACCTCCAAACCACCCGACCGCACTAACGCTGAAAAGCGATCAAGAATCCTTAACCAGGATGCAAAACCCTTTTCACAAAACACCGATCTCAGGTGACACTGAAGACAATACCAACTTACCTTAAACATCGAAACTCCTTTCCTGCTCATCTGAGCTCATGACATCCTTGTCAACACCGAATTGCAACCTTGATTTTCACTCCAAAATCCATACCACTCACTGTACCCCAACATGCCAATATACGATAGAACATGTTTTTCATTATAGCTTCGGAACCACTATTAGGTTAACACTTCATCATATACAACTTTCCACTTAACTCACTTCAGGAGAACCATAACAATGCGTAGGTGAATTCTCACAACCCTAGAATACGCAAATCTCTAAGTAGTGGTCTAAGCCACCATAGCCCTTTAGGGATCCACCTACACATAACAAGCCATACCAGTAGATGCTTCTAAATAACATCAATTACGGCGATCGACAAGCCTCACATGTTCCATCACATTCACTTCCATAACTTGATCACGCTGAAGGAACTGATCACTGTCAGTAGTATGCCAATTCAACTATGGCTAACCAATCTTTCCTCTTTCAATTTATCCTGATTGCCTTAGAAATGATAATAACTCCATTCCACACATAACACACTCCATCCGTGCTCTCTCTCGGAGTGACCTTGAATCACGAGATCATGCTGTCTCACATCTCATGAACCATTTCATACCTCCCACCTGCTATGTCACAAGTCAAAACATCATAGAACATTCTGGGCCTCTTCTCATAAGCCGCTACAAACGCTTGATTCTTAACCGTACCTACATGCTCGAAATTATTAAGCACCACACTTTAACCTTTGAATGTACTAAGACCGTTGCTGAGAGCCGCCCGCTCTGACTTGGCCCGAATACAATCAACTCCATGATTCTTCTAGCACAAGCATACCCTCTCGATGGAGCACCCGACAGAATCACTTCCCTTGAAACCCACACTTATACGAGGCATAAATCCTGAATCCTTTCTCAAATCTGAGCATGAGACAACAAGGCCAACCATAACACACCTTAAATAATCCCTTTGCTCAAATTACCACTTGTGTCCTCTTCCCGTAGCTGAAATAACCTATCAATATGCTAATAACCAGAAACCTCGCAAGTAGTTAACGATGCAACCCAATCATAGGATGTGTGACTCTCCCACTTAGTTCGAAGTCACTATTACATAACTCTGGAATTCACAAGGATTCTCTATCTCTTATTGGCATAACCTTGCGCAATCAACCACCAAAATTCTTATAATCTTCCTGTAAACCCCCTTTTTATACTCTGAATTACCAACCATATTCGCACGACCGATCTCTTTGTTGTACAACTAATAGGACTCTTCATAGAAGCGTTACCAACCACACGATCGCTCACCTGCTTATGGGGAACAACCCACCTGTGGAAATCACTTCCCGACATCTTCTAACGCTGCTGCATGGGGTACAATCACTACGACATTAATAACCCATCCTGAGTCCGAGCTCACTCTCTAGCTGCACAAGTTCATTCACCCCTCGTGGACATCAATTAAATGTGCGGCAATATTCTTCCAATTCAAAGTTATGTTGTATCCTTATTCATTTCAAGCAGCTTCTTCCCGCTATATCAAATCTCCTGCCGCATAAGGGCCCATACCTCAAATTAAATCCATAGACCCCAATCACCAATCACTAATATTCCCAAGTCATTCCAAGCCCTCCTTGAGGTGCATAGTTATCCTACCACAATGCCCATATGCAACTCCGTCACTCTCCCACTTTGGCGGAACTCATCCCTTTAATCAACTACTCGACCCTTGCTTCTCATACTTGGTGTGAGCACGTGATTTTTGCTTCACGAAAACTACTCCCAAAGAAATCGAAAAATAAAACAAATTGCCTTTGGGTACAATTTTGAGAACTTTGCGTGACATTTTGGATAATTATTTTTGTCTGTGAATGTTTAGTTTGTTTTAATTAATTAAAAATACAAAAATATATGTTGCATGCACATTTAATATTTAATTGTGCACTTAGAAATTAATTGAACCATGTTTTGTTTTTAAGAGAAAGAAAATCACAAAATAATGTATTTTTTGCATTTTTAGCATTTCATGTCCAAGTTATGTGATTTTATTTGATTGTGTGTGTTAATTGTTATTAAAAGTTAGTTAGTACTTTTATAATTTAATCTAGTCTTATAAATTAATTTAGGATTTTTGGAAGTTTTAGTTTTATTAGTTTAAGAAAAGAAAGGCAAAATAAAAGAGTGTTAAGTCATATTTGGGCCAAATCAATTTAAAGTCCATCATCCCAAACAATTTTTCTTCCCCTTTGAAATTGAAACCCGGATACCCAGCCCATACCCCATCCCCGACCCGGTCTGCCCCATAGCCCAAACAACCACCCCCCTTTCTTCACTTCATTTTTCATTTCCAAACCCCTAACAAAAAAACCTAAACCACCCGCCCCCTCTCCTTCTTCATCTTCTCCAAACGACCCCTCCAGCTCCAAACGACCTCCATGGCTGCCCTCCTTCTTCTTCTTCGAACCAACGACCCCTCCTTCTCCCTCGACATCCATGGCTGCCCTTCTTCTTCTTCTTCTTCTTCTTCTTCTTCTTCTTCTTCTTCTTCTTCTTCTTCTTCTTCTTCTTCTTCTTCTTCTTCTTCGAACCCACGACCCCCCCGCTACCATCTCCAAGCTCCCTCGACATCCATGGTTGCCCTCCTTCTTCTTCGAACCAACGACCACCCCACTGCCATCTCCAAGCTCCCATCGACAACCTACAGCCCAACGACCCTCCAGTCGCGAGCTTCAGCCAGTCCGCCCATCGCTGCACTACTGGCCACTGGCCAGCCTTCTCCATCGACGTCCAACGACCACCGGCGACTCCATCACTCGTTGACAGCCCGTCTCACGCCCACCACGACCACCTCCCTTCATGCCAGCCTTACTATCAATGACCACTGGCCAGCCTTCTCCATCAGCTCATTCGACCACCTGAAACAGCCCGCCTCACCTTCTCCATAGCCACCATCCAGTCCAAAACGAGACTAGCCATCCGAGGTCGTGCTCAGTCGTACGTCGAGGCAGTGCGTCGAGGTTCTGTCCGAGTCTGTGTTTGTTAGTCAAGCATCGAAATAGTGTTGTGAACAAACCTGTGTTTCATCGGAAGTTCAGCATTATTCGACATCGGATCGTTAGCATAAAGGTCAGTCGTAGCTCGTTCACGGATTTTTTTGTTTTTTCTTTGGAGTTTCGTTTTCACTGTACGTAACGGAGCAAGAAAGTGCAGTAGTAAAGGTCATATCTCTTACCTCGAATCTATGTTATTCACGGATCTATTTGTGGTTTCGTTTTAATGTGGGTTCATTTTGATAAAGTTTTCGCATGAAGTATCCTACTGCATATTCGTTGAAATTATATGTGTATGCGTTTTGACGACTTTCCTACTGTTTTGAGTTCAATTGATGATTGTGTTTAGTGATTTGGATATACTTGATTGTTCTGTTAAGTTTGTTCTGATATGAATCTGGCCTTGTTGAATTGTCCTAATGTTGTTGATTGGGAGTTAGTTTCATGTGTTTAATTAGTCAATTGTTAGGATTTCTCAATTAAGATTGGTTATAGCTGCTATAGTTTGGTTAATTGATTAGGAGGATTGGATATAGCTGATGGGGTAGAATGGTAATTTCAATAGTTTCAGGGGTATTTTGGGATTTAAAGTTTTAAAAATGATTAATTTGAATGCTCTGTCCACTAAGCACTAATAATATTAAAATAAGGCATTGTTTAATACATAGTGGGGAACAAGACATTTGCTAGTGGGGAACAAGGCATGCAAGTGTGGGGAACAAGGCATGCAAGTGTGAGGAACAAAACATAATGGTATGAAAAGCTTAAAAAGGATAGGTTAAAATATGTTGCCCATATCTGTTTTTGGGTTATAAATAGGGTCATTTCAAGACAGAAAAGGGGCTGGTTTTTGGAAGGAAAAGAGGAGTTCTCTTTCAGTCTTTTCTTCCAGAGAGTTTAGGCTGGATTTTTAACATTTAAAAGTTCAGTAATTTGAGAGTAAAAAACAGGCTGATTTTTAATCCTAAAAGGTTCAGTGTTCGGAGAGCTAAGAAACTGAAAAGTGAATCTTTTCTTTTACTGCTGAATATCAGAACTAGTACTGTTGCTGTTTCATTGGTGTTGCTATTTGGTATTTCTGGGGTTTCAATTGGTTCTTCCTGAGTTTGCTATTGGTTATTGGCTACTGTTTTCATTGGGTGTTGCTGGAACTCTGCTGGTTCCTTCCTTTTTAATCTGTCACTGGGTTGTTCTGTCACTGCGTTGCTGTGTTATTACTGTTGCTGACTGCTCCTTCATCTTCTTGTGTTTCCGTTATCCAGGTACATGTTCTACAACACTCAAATTTAAAGGAAAGGAAGTAAAGAGTTGTTGGAATGGATTTCTGAAAATAACTGTTTCTTTGTGTTTAATTTGATGTATTAGCAGTAGTTCACCTGATATTTCATAGTATGTATTGGAATGACTTTGAAATGCATAAACTGGACTGATTGAATCTATTTCTACAAACATGGAATATCAATTGTAATTAATCTTAGTTGGTGATTACTAGTTATGAAATATACTGTATTTAATTCTTTTGTTCAGTAGTCGTGAAACAGTTTCAAATAGTTTATGTCACAAAACAGGTTCAAATAGTTTATGGAAATCAGCATGTTGGTTTAATAGGTGTAATTCTGAAATTGCAAGTTCACTTGAGTAAATAACATCATTTTAAATAGAAACGTAAATAATGTTAGTTCTCAAATGTTAGTGATTAATGTTAGCTTGATGACAATTTTTTTATGCATTGATGCATTTTTCAACAAATCGTAAAAAGAGCTCAAAAAATGGCTTTGTATTCCACATAGTTAATTCCAATAGTCCAATTCATATAATAAAGCTAGGTTGAACTGAATCGAAATGGTAGCTGGTTTGTTAATATTTGCAACGGCAGGCGGCGGATCTTAAGTTAGGTAGCGGGTTCAAACTAGAGGGTGTTTCCTTTTGTTTGGACCTGGACTTGAACTTGAAGACCGAACTTTTAATACTAATTGATTAGGATTTTCTTTATTCTTAGAGATAAATAAATAGAAAATTAATCGCTTTAGGATATCCTTGAATAAAAATAAGATGAGCCTCGCCGAATAAAAAATACAAAATTGCGGGGCCCTCAATAAATATTTATTTCAAAATACTTAGATTTAGGGACGAGCCGTTCAGCGAATTTCACGGCTTTCTCCAAAAGATAATAACGCGGAAGTCACTTCTGGCGCGCGTTAAAAATTTACTCTCTTAAACTCGGGTGCACATTTATGTGACCTAAATCCAAATCTCAACGAAGTCGAAATGTGTCGCTAATCACGGGTACATTGATTGTGACGTGGTTCGAGATGCATTTCCACGACGTTGCAAATTCCTTTAAAAAAAATAATGAATGACACGAGCCTCGACAAACAAAAATACACAAGCTGCGGGGCCCTCTATATGTGTTGGTAAAATTACTTAGACTTCGGGATGAGCCATTTAGCAAAAGTTCACGGCCCTACACAAAAATAATGATACGCTAATCGCTTTAGGCGCGCCTTTAATAATTTACTTTCTTAAACTCGGATGCACATTTATATGACCCAAATCTAAATCTCAACAGAGTTGAAATGTGTCAATAACCACGGGTGCATTGATGTGACGTGGTTCGAGGTGTATTTTCACGTCGTTGCAATTCTCGTTAAAAATAATAATAATAAAAGCGGTAAACAGTTAAAATTTGCACATAGGTTCAACATGTATTAAAACCAGATAAATAAGCCGAATATGACAGTTGAGCGACCGTGCTAGAACCACGGAACTCGGGAATGCCTAACACCTTCTCCTGGGTTAACAGAATTCCTTACTCGGATTTCTAGTTCACGGACTGTAATACAGAGTCAATCTTTTCCTCGATTCGGGATTCAACCGATGACTTGGGACACCCTAAATCTCCCAAGTGTCGACTCTGAATCTTTAAATAAAATCCCGTTTCGATTGTCCTTTAATTGGAAAAACTCCCTTTTACGCCCCTTTGCGGGGTGTAGGTGAAAATGGAGGTGTGACAGCTCTGACGACTCTGCTGGGGACATAAGATAACCCAGAACCTCTGGTTTAGGGTTCAGAATTCAAGCTTAGATAAATTGTTATATTTGGCTTTGTTTATTATCTGATTTTTACATGTTTGGGCCTAATGTGCTAAATGTTGCTTTTACCGCTTTGATATTATCTGAACTGTATATAAACTGTGTCGAAACCCTTCTCTTCTTACCTCCGGGGATGTGCTTGTTGGTTGAGACTCCCTATTCTGTTAGTGTCATACCTTGAAATAAGAAAGAGGCCGGACAAGTTACAAAGCCGGACGATCTCGTGGGTCCCCGGTACGTAGCCCCCTCCTCGACTCGAGTTGTCCGTTCGGGTACACAGTCTAGAACAAATACCCAGGTTACGAACCTAGAATAACTCAGCTTCATGCCGGATCCCTAGTAGGAACGTTTGTTTGCATCATGTGCATTTGACTTTGGAGGCTCAACATAGGGGTTGAGTCTGTCTAGGACATGTGTACCAAAACGACAAAAGACCATCCTGATACATCCAACTTGCTACCTGTGCATTTGTTTGCTTCGGACTTGCATGTTGACCGACTTTTGAATACTTTGAGGAAAAAGAGATAGAGGTAGTTAATCGCCTGTTTTGAAAAGAAATCAATGTCCAAATAGTGTCGAAACTCTGTTGAATTTTTGAGAAAATGAAAAAAAAGGGTTTTGTTTATGAAAAATGGTTTTATTTGCCGTTGAAAAAAGTCTTGTTTTCAAAAGAAGTTTGTTTTATCTACCCGAACTACGCCAGTTTGATTCTCACAGGGTGCGGGATACGTAGGCAACCCTCATCGGGTCCAACCTCCCCTTTTACAAAAATAGCCAAAAAATGTCAAGTTTTAATTGTCAACATAAATAAGTCGGGTGATGCCGTTTTTGGAAAAAATAGCCGAAGGTTCCCGAAATGGACGCCGGAAGGCTGACTTTGCATAAACGGCCACTTTTAGTCATTTTTGGATTTTTGACCGGTTGACTCACCCAACTTTAAAATCTTCGTTCTCGAAGTGCTGAAAAGTCGTGTGCGGAGCCGGATCTTCCTTTTAATCTTCGAAAAATTAAAAATAGTCAATTTGTTGAGTCAAATAAATTTTATTTCTTAATCACCTTAATAAATGTGCAGGATGAGCACGATGCAAAATGAACCTTTTTCAATAATGACTAAAATCCCTTTCAAGTTGCGGCTATGGTAGGATGATTTAGGTGGTGAAGGGCAAGATGAGGTCAAGAAATATCTAAAAGTCCTTTACAACGCTCAAATGCTGGGAACGCGGAATCAACAAATAGAGCAATTGCTTATGGACATGGACAGAATCGAGGGAAGAATCGACGATATCGGGCACTCCATCACCATAAAGTGCCTAGCTTGTGAGGATATGTCCCGTACCACCTTCTTTGCTTCAATAATTATTTGTGTCCACCAGAGCATGGAAGATTTGAAAGATATGCAAAGGGGCCTTGCACCAAAGCCCGCGGCGAGGCCGGACGACGCCCCGCGGGCGCCGAAATTCAAAACTCTGAAACATTCATAGTTTGAGTCTGTATTTTCCTTGTCTTCAGAGTCTGTTGTCCGCCGGAGTTTGTATTTTCCTTTTTGGCATAAAGTCTGTAGTCTATATCAAGTCTGTCAATTTCCTTTCAAAAATGTTTTGCCTTGTAATAAAACGTTTTGCTAGTAAAGGTTGAAAAATCCAAAAATGGTGTCTTTATTTTCCGCACTTATAGGGCAGAACTACGCGCGGTCTGATTCATGCGGGGACATGATATATAGGCAATCCACATAAGATTCGACCACCACTAAAGAAAAAGTGAATAAAAGAAAGGAAAAGAAAGAAATAACAAGAGAGATAAAGAAAGTTTCAGAAACACTTAAACGAGGCACAAACAAAGTAAGCCGGATTGACGCATGCGGTCAAAGCAAAGACATGTTAGAAATGGTTAAACTGCCTAGGAACATTGCATTCCCCAACGTGAAATCGCAATATGTGTTAAACTCTAATGCTAACAAGTTTGTTGTTTATCCAGAGATTTCGAACCAGTTAGTTTGTTAGAACGTTCTGGCAGATTACCATTACCAAACAAGATCCAAAGGGCCCGTACTAAAAAGCATGACTATTTCAGACCAAAGTGTCTAGGATGAAAGAACGGAGAATCAAATGCTGAAGGAGGAAATGGATAAGATGAGACGGGAGATGAAAGAAATGCAGTTGGCCTTAGTCAGGGTACAAAAAGTGCCTAACCCTCCCGTTATTCCCACTCTCCCACCAGGACACACGCCGGAATACCCCCCGGCCCTTCGACAAGCTTCCCCAGTCACCAATACTATCAGGGAAGAAATGCCTATGATCCCCAAGCTTCACAACCCAATCAAAACCCTCCTCCACCAAATGTTCCTATTTTCGTGGCAGCCCCACCAGCCACGCTGCAAAGATCATCCAGCGAGCCATTGTTTCAGGCTCACGATAACCAATATTACCCCCCTAAACCAACCTTCAAAGCACCCGAGCCTCATACTTATAATACTCACTTCGAGATCTCGGTAGAGACTGAAAAGCCGGCTAAGAGCCCAGAGCAAGACGAAGTGCTTCGAAAGTTTAAAAGCCTGGAGCAGTCCTTCAGGAATATCCATGGGTTAGGCAACCAAGTCAGTGTGGCCTACAAAGATCTGTGCCCATTCCCAGACATTCAATTGCCGGCAGGGTTCAAGATCCCAAAGTTTGATCTATACAAGGGGCACGGTGATCCAATGGCACATCTGCGAGGGTTTTGCAGTAAGATGAGAGGGGCCGGGGGAAAAGACGAGCTGCTGATAGCTTACTTTGGTCAGAGTCTGAGCGGTTCTGCACTGGAATGGTACACAAGACAGGATCTGAGTAGGTGGTACACCTGAGACGATTTAGCACAAGCATTTGTAGGTCACTTTCAGTACAACCTTGAGATTGTCCCTGACCGTCTCACATTGCTGAAACTTGAGAAGAAGCCGGAGAGAGAGCTTTAGAGAATTTGGGTTCCGGTGGAGAGAACAGGCAGCAAGAGTTGATCCTCCGATGAGAGAGGGGGAAATGGTGGACTACTTTCTGCAGACTCTAGAGCCAACTTACTTTGGTCACTTGGTGACGTCAGTTGGCAAATCTTTCAACGAGGTGGTGAAAATGGGCAGTATGATTGAAGAGGGACTTAAGTCCAATAAAATCCTGAGCTATTTGGCAATCAAAGCAAAAACTCAGGCCATTCAGAGCGGCACGGGAGGTGCGCTCGGGAAGAAGAAAAGATAAGAGGTCGCAACAATAGAGGCAGGTAATTCGTCCAGATCGAGAGGTCCTTTCCCCCGCTACCAAGCCAGACCCCATCACCCAAATTACCCACACACTCCAAATTACCCCCCACAACCCTACTACCGACCACAAGAACCACATTTCTCCGTCCATCAAGCCCAAACATACACCCAGCCTCCTGCTCACCCATAGTGGCGCGCGTCGGCTCCCCAAAATACCTATCCACCTCCCCAAAACATATATCCACCTCCACAAAACACATATCCACCACCAAGGGCCTACAAGAATCTTCGGGACCAGGTTTCCGTGGGAATTAGACTTTCAGGAATGAAAGGGTGCAGAGGCAGAGAACATTCACTCCACTGGGAGAAACCTATACTACTCTGTTCCACAAATTGAGGTAGTTAGGCCTATTGAGTCCTGTGGAGCCCAAATTGCCAAATCCCATTCCCAAAAATCTGGACCACTCGGTAAGTTGTGAATATTGTTCGGGGGCTCCCGGACATGATACTGAGAAGTGTTGGAAGTTGAAGACTGTCGTACAAGATCTTATTGACACAAATAGGATCGAGGTCCAGGAGCCAGAGGCACCTAACATCAATTAGAACTCGTTGTCGGCACACCATGAAGCCCACATGATCGAACTAGTGCACGAAGGAGGGAAACTCAAGAAGCCCTCACAAACAGTAATGATGATTCGTGCCAGTCCGAAAGAAAAGTTGATCAGTGGAAAAGCGGTAGTACAGTCAGAAAGGGTAGAAGGCAAGCCAGTGGTGGTGATGGGGAAGAGTTCGTCTGATGTTGCCAAGAATCCAGAGCCGGTCAAAGTAACGGTGCAAGGGATATCAAGCAAGCCAGTAGCCGTGAAGGGGGCATGCATAGGACCAGTTGTTATCAGGCCAGTAATGCAGTTGCCGATAATCAGCGAGAAAGTTGTGCCATGGAGCTACAGTCAAGTAATGGTAATGCATAGGGGAAGGAATTTGTGGAGAAAATATGTGAGGCATAGGGGTTAACTCGTTCGGGAAGGTGTTTTGCTCCCGTAGAGTTAAGAAGGGTCAATCCAGTAGCGACAAAGAATCCAGTTTCCGAGGAAGAGGCGGAAGTATTTTTAAAGAAAATGAAGGCGCAAGATTACTCCATTGTGGAGCAGTTGAGGAAGACCCCGACACAGATCTCATTGTTATCGTTGTTGATCCATTCAGATGAGCATCGCCAGGTATTGATGAAAATTTTGAACGAAGCCCATGTTCTGGATAAGATCTCTGTGAATCATCTGGAGAAAATAGCAAACAAGATTTTCGAGGTCAACAGGGTCACTTTTTCAGACGACGAGTTGCCCGTGTAGGGTACATAACATAATAGAGCCCTTTATTTGACCATAAAGTGTGAAGACTCGGTAGTCACTCGAGTACTGATTGATAATGGGTCTAGTGCCAATATCTGTCCTTTGACCACATTGAATAAACTGAAGGTCGATGGTGACAGGATTCACAAGAACAACATCTATGTTTGAGGGTTTGATAGTGGTGGTACAGACACAGTGGGTGACATCATACTTGAATTAACAATTGGTCCAGTCGAGTTCACCATGAAGTTTCAAGTGTTAGACATGGCGGTGTCATATAATCTTCTGTTGGGGCGACCCTGGATCCATGCCGCCAAAGCAGTGCCTTCTACATTACATCAGATGGTCAAATTCGAGTGGGATAGGCAAGAGATCATAGTACATGGGGAATACAATGCAAGCACCGTAAGTGATGCCATCGTGCCCTTCATAGAGACTGATGATGATAAGGGACCGTGGGTTTACCAGGTTTTCAATACGGTTTCAGTGGATAAAATTTCTGAAGGCGAGGACCTTCCACTTCCTAGGATCGCAGCTGCAACTGTCATGGTAGCCTTGGAGATGTTGAAGAACGGGTTTGTGCCAGGCAAAGGTTTAGGGGCTGATCTTCAGGGTATTGTTCAGCCGGTTCTTTGCCCAAAAAACTGGATACCTTTGGATTGGGGTTCAAGCCTACAGTGGGAGATGTGAGATGGGCCCGCAAGTTGAATAAAAGAGTCTGGGTCCTTCCCAAGCCCATCCCGCGCCTATCTAGATCATTCGTCAGAGCAGGTATCAGAAGGTTGTCAGTCCCTAAAATTCTCGGACCTCTGATTAGGTCAGATGGAGATTTGAATGAGGGCTTTGAAAGGCTGTTCGCCGATGTCAACATGATAGAAGCTGGAGAAGGGTCCAGTAGGTTAGATGTACAGTTTGTGGGGCCTAGGGCAAATATCAACAATTGGATGGCTACTCCCCTTCCTACCCGGAGGGAGTTTTGGTAGTGGGCTCTGATTTTTCTTTCTTGTTTTTGGATTATTCTAGGGTTGTAATCCAGTTTTGTTTTGTATTCGGCAAAGTGTGAAACTCTGTTATCCCGTATTTTTATAAAGTGAAAGTTTTTTTTCTTCTTATTTTGTTCTAATTTTGTTTTCTTCTTTTCTCTTTCTGAACAGTTCTCTTTATATTGGTTCTAATGGCATGGCATGCACAACGGATCATCAACCCAGTCTAAAAAATCAATCTGATTCCGAACTAATTGTACAAGGGGTCGATTATGATGATGAATCGGAATACGATGAGGATGAAGCCTTCGAAGAGATAAACAGAGAGTTAAGCCAGTTCAAAGAGAAATCCAAACCCAACTTAAATGACACAGAAGCCATCAATTTTGGGGGATGCAGATGATATCAGGGAAACTAAAATAAGCATCCACATTGCACCGAATATCAGGGAAGAACTAATCAAAGCACTTGATGAGTTCAAAGACGTTTTTGCATGGTCGTATGATGACATGCCGGGGTTAAGCACGGATTTAGTGGTTCACAAATTGCCCATTGACCCGGCGTGCCCTCCCGTCAAGCAGAAATTGAGGAAGTTCCAAACATACATGAGTGTGAAGATTAAAGAAGAAGTAACCAAGCAGCTGCAAGCAAAGGTTATTCGGGTCACTCGATATCCTGATTGGTTGGTTAATGTGGTGCCAGTGCCGAACAAAGATTGTAAGATCAGGGTGTGTGTCAATTACCGCAATCTGAATAGGGCAAGCCCAAAGGATAACTTTCCATTACCCAACATCCATATCTTGATCGATAATTGCGCCGGACGTGAGATCAGGTCTTCTATGGATTTCCACGTTGGGTATCATCAGATTCTGATGGATGAAGAAAATGCAAAAAAGATGGCTTTTATTACGCCGTGGGGGATTTATTGCTACCGGGTAATGCCATTTGGTTTGAAGAATGTTGGGGACACGTACATGAGAGCAATGACTACTATGTTTCATGACATGATACACAAAGAGATTGAGGTATACGTGGACGATGTGATCATAAAATCCAAGCATCAGGAAGACCACGTAGCCGACCTAAGGAAGTTTTTTCAAAGACTTCGAAGGTACGATATTAA
Source organism: Nicotiana tabacum (assembly GCF_000715075.1). Lineage (NCBI taxonomy): Eukaryota > Viridiplantae > Streptophyta > Magnoliopsida > Solanales > Solanaceae > Nicotiana > Nicotiana tabacum. Next base: position 180,423,766 of record NC_134082.1, on the reverse strand, counting down.
GCTCAACCCGGCCAAATGTGCATTTAGTGTTCCATCTGGAAAGTTGTTGGGATTCATTGTCAATTGGCGAGACATTGAGTTGGACCCGTCAAAGATCAAATCCATCCAAGATTTGCCACCACCGAAGAACAAGACAGAAGTAATGAGTCTGTTAGGGAGGTTGAATTATATCAGCAGGTTTATTGCGCAACTCACGACAACTTGTGAACTCATTTTTTGGCTACTAAGGAAAGATGCTGCGGTAGAATGGACGGCAGAATGTTAGGAAGCATTTGACCAAATCAAAGGATATTTATCAAACCCACCTGTGTTGGTTCCACCTGAGCCAGGAAGACCATTAATTCTTTATCTAACGGTCCTAGAGAATTCGTTTGGCTACGTACTGGGGCAACACGACATTATAGGAAGGAAGGAGCAAGCCGTCTATTATCTCAGGAAGAAGTATACAGGCTATGAGGTTAAGTACACTCAACTAGAGATGACATGTTGCGCCCTAACTTGGGTGGCCTAGAAATTGAAGCATTATCTGTCATCATATACTATTTATATCATTTCACGCTTGGATCCACTGAAGTATATTTTCCAGAAGCCTATGCCCACAGGGAGATTGGCGAAATGGTAGATATTACTCACAGAATTCGACATCGTCTATGTGACGAGGAGGGCCATAAAGGCCCAAGCATTGGCTGATCACTTGGCCGAGAATCCTGTTGATGAAGAATACGAGCCCTTGAGGACGTATTTTCCTGATAAAGAAGTGATGCATATAGATGAGTTAGAAATGACCAAGGAACCCGGATGGAAGCTTTTTTTCGATGGAGCCGCAAATGCGAAGGGAGTTGGAATAGGAGCGGTACTTATTTCTGAAATAGAACATCATTATCCTGTTACGGCTCAGCTGCGTTTCTATTGTACCAACAACATGGCTGAGTATGAGACATGCATTTTGGGTCTACGGCTAGCTACAGACATGGATGTCCAGGACGTCTTGGTATTGGGAGACTCGGACCTCCTAGTGCATCAGATTCAGGGTGAATAGGAAACACGGGATTTGAAACTTATACCATATCGACAATGTTTGCACGATCTGAGTAAGCGATTTCGATCAGTGGAGTTCAGACACATCCCAAGAGTTCACAATGAGGTTGCCGATGCTTTGGCCAATTTAGCATCGATGTTGCACCACCCAGACAAAATTCATATTGACCCATTGCATATCCAGGTTCGTGATAGCATGCTTATTGCAACCGGATAGAGGAAGAAATGGATGGTGAGCCATGGTTTTATGATGTCAAGGAGTACCTCATGATGGGTATATACCCGGAGTAGGCTACCGGAGATCAAAAGAGAGCCATTCGGCGACTGGCAAATGGATTTTTCCTCAGTGGAGGAGTGTTGTACAAAATAACACCAGATTTGGGATTGCTGAGATGTATAGATGCTAGTCAAGCCACGACAGTTATGACAGAGGTACATGCTGGAGTTTGTGGGCCACATATGAGCGGATATGTATTGGCGAAGAAGATTCTTCGAGCAGGGTACTATTGGCTCACTATGGAGCGTGATTGTATCAGTTTCGTGCGGAAATGCCATCAGTGTCAGATACACGGAGATCTGATTCATTCTCCGCCGACAGAATTGCATACAATGTCAGCACCATGGCCATTTGTTGCCTGGGGCATGGATATCATTGGACCAATTGAGCCAGCAGCATCCAACGGGCATAGGTTCATTCTGGTCACCATCGATAATTTCACCAAGTGGGTTGAGGCTAAAACTTTCAAGTCGGTAACCAAGAAGACAGTGGTGGATTTCGTTCATTCCCATATCATCTGTAGATTTGGGATCCCCAAAGTGATCATCATGGACAATGGTGCTAATCTTAACAGCGGTTTGATGAAAGAAGTATGTCAGCAGTTCAAGATTACACACTGCAATTCCACCCCATATCGTCCCAAGGCGAATGGAGCAGTTGAAGCAGCCAACAAAAACATAAAGAAGATACTTCAGAAAATGGTAGAAGATTTGAGGCAATGACATGAAAAATTATCATTTGCATTGTTGGGTTATCGCACTACTGTCCGTACTTCAGTAGGGGCAACTCCTTATTTGTTGGTATATGGAACTGAAGCAGTAATACCGGCGGAAGCTGAAATTCCATCCCTTCGGATTGTCGCTGAAGCTGAGATTGATGATGACAAGTGGGTCAAAGCCCGTTTGGAGCAGTTGAACCTGATTGATGAAAAGAGATTTTCAACTGTGTGTCATGACCAGTTATATCAAAAGCGAATGGCAAGAGCATACAACAAAAAGGTGCGTCTCCGGAAGTTTGAAGTGGGCCAACAAGTATTGAAACACATCCTCCCACATCAGGCTGAGGCAAAGGGCAAGTTCGCCCCGAATTGGCAAGGGCCATTCATTGTAACCAGAGTGTTGTCCAATGGCGCTTTATGTTTAACAGATATCGAAGGGAAATGCGTCGACATGGCTATCAATTATGACGTAGTTAAGAGATATTATGTATGATTTCTTTTAATTGTAATTGTTGTTTGTTTACATTTGGCATGGTATCGGAAAATGAAATGACGGAGGCAATTTGTTCTTCCATCCAAACACTTTAACCTTTGATTCCCCTTTTGAGCCTTATTTATTCTTTCATACCCCTCTTTTGGAATCAATAATGAAAATGAAAGAAAAAAAGAAGAGAAAAATAATGATAATAAAGACAAAAGAAAAGTCACAAGAAAAATAAAGGAATTGGGAACTACGTTTGACCTAATTCCTCAAAGAAGGATACGTAGGTGCCTCACGGCTCGGTCATAGTGTAACAAAAAATAAAAATCCCCAAGCAAGAAAAACTGGGGCAGAAGTTTGTGTTTGTAATTTTGGGAAGAAAGTTCGATTCCAAGAGTTGTAATGTTTTACCCATCAAAATGATTTTGAACCCTCTTGATACCCCTTTTCTTTATCCATACACAAAAAACCCATATTGATGTCCAAAAAAGACCTCCCTATCAGCCTCCGAGAAGTGCCAAGTCATGCAAATGGAAGTCGGGAATAACACTCTGATCCCCAGCAGAGAAGAGGATCATAAGCTGGGAATGAATTGATAGACGGAAGAATCCCCAGTAGAGAGAGTCATATCGGCAACACTCCAATCCCCAGCTGGAAAAATAAACTAAAATGAGAGAGTCTTATCGGTGAAAACTTCCACAGGCACCATAAGGCGACGTAAGTTGAGAGAAATAAAACGAGAGAGTCTTATCAATGAAAACCTTCACAGGCACCATAAGGCGACGAGAGTTGAGAGAAATAAGAGAGTTTTATTAGTGAAAACCCCTCGAAGGGCACTATGAGGCGACAAGACAAGATTGGCGGAAAGGATCCATATTTGGCAAAGAGTTGAGTGCTTGTTTATCCCCAGCAAGATGAGGCCGTCCGAAAGATTGATTGATACAAATAGACTAGGTTGATTAATCCTGAATGCATGACATGATCGTTGGGATCAGTTATATCTTTCAGATAAGTTCTTTTCTTTCCTTTTCCCCAACATTTGTTCAGAAAGACTTCTTCTTTTTCTATCTTTTGAAATCATCACTTTTTCATTTCTTGGTTTAAAGACTTTACCTCCCCAAAAGTTTGTTTTTGAAAAGGATTTTCAGAGCTTATTACCAGTTGCCAAGATGGTGCAAAAACACAATGTGGATAGGACGGGCCAAAGATAAGGCGATAAAGCGAAAAGAAGTTTGTCGCAAGACCAAATGATGAATGGGTCTAGATTCCAAGAAGACCGAATTTCCAGGGGAAGTTGGAGAAAAACAGAAGAAACAACAGTTGAAAAGTTATGAATCAAATTCCAAGAGGATCCCCATCAGATTTGCGAGATGCAGGAACAACTCCGATAGATTATCGACCAAGTTCCGCGATGGTCGGACAACACAAAGCGGGGAAGGAAGAGAAAAGAAAAACCTTCCCCAGCAGGAATATCATCCCTAGCAAATAATATCATCCCCAACAAGTGTTGTAATAAAACGCAAAGTAGGGAAAGGGAAAAGGGGAAAAACCATCCCCAGCAGGAGTGGCACGACCATTCGCCACGTTTTAAACTAACAAATTTTTTCTTTGATTTGAAGCAGGGACAGGAAATGTTATAGATGATGAAAAGACATCATGATAACAAGAAAGATGTTCAAACTGGAGCAGAAAGTTTTCTTTCATTTTGAAAATTTTCTGGAAGTCCGGTACGCACTTGGGGAAGAAGCAAGATAACACAATTTTTGGGAAAAATGGTATCCCCAGCAGTCTTCGGAAGAAGGTCAAACAAGTCTTAAGGGAAGTAGCTTTCGGAGGAAGGAAAGCACCAGCTTTAAGGAAAGTAGTCTTTGAAGGAGGAAAATAACATATTTTGAATAAAATACCGGTGTTATCCCCAGCAGTTTTCAGAGGAATGAAACACCAGTTTTGAGGGAAGCAGTTCTGAAAGAAGATAATTCAAGTTAAAGGAGTCAGGAGCCCGCCTGTAGAACGGAGGTTGACATATTTTAAGTTGAAGGAGTTAGGAGCCCGCCTGGAGAACGGAGGTATTATATTTTTAAGAAGTTGTTGAAGTGAGGAGCCCGCCTGGAGAATGGAGGTATTCTATTTTTAAGAAGTAGTCGAAGTCAGGAGCCCGCCTGGAGAATGGAGGTACTATATTATTAAGAAGTTGTTGAAGTCAGGAGCCCGCTTGGAGAATGGAGGTATTCTATTTTTAAGAAGTAGTTGAAATCAGGAGCCCGCCTGGAAAATAGAGGTATTATATTTTTAAGAAGTTGTTGAAGTCAGGAGCCCGCCTGGAAAATGGAGGTGTTATGTCTTTAAGAAATTTTTGAGGCCAGGAACCCACCTGGAGAATGGAGGTGTTATATTTTTGAGTTGTAGTCGAAGTCAGGAGCCCGCCTGAAAAATGGAGGTGTTATATTTTTTGAGTTGTAGTCGAAGTCAGGAGCCCGCCTGAAAAATAGAGGTGTTATATTTTTAAGAAGCTGTTGAAGTCAGTAGCCCGCCTGGAGAATGGAGGTGTTATATTTTAAGAAGTTATTGCAGTCAGGAGCCTGCCTGGAGAATAGAGGTGTTATATTTTAAGAAGTTATTGCAGTCAGGAGCCCGCCTGGAGAATAAAGGTGTTATATCTTTAAATTGCAGTCGAAGTCAGGATCCTGCCTGAAGAATGGAGGTGTTATACCTCAAATTATAGTTGAAGTCAGGAGCCCGCCTGTAGAACGGAGGTTGTTAATTTTAAGTTAAAGGAGTCAGGAGCCCGCCTGTTAGAACGGAGGTCGTTATATTTGAAGTTGATGAAGTCAGGTGTGACGACCCAACCCGTCGTCTCATGAGTTACTATCTTGTTCATCCCATTTTCTGCTTCCTCATGTTTCATTATCGGTATTAGGTGCATTAGAATTTATTTGGAGCGATTTTGATAAGAAATGAGGCATTTAGTCTCTTTTAAGAAGGTTTAAGTTGGAAAAGTCAATCGGACGTTGACTTATGAGTTAGAGGGCTTGGATGTGAATTTCGACGGTTCGGTTAGTTCCGGGAAGTGATTTGTGACTTAGGAGCAGGACCGGAAGTAATTTTGGAGGTCCGATGCTGAATTAGGCTTGAATTGGCGAAGTTAGTATTTTGGCGAATTCCGATTGATAGGTGAGATTTTGATCCGGGTGTCGGAATGAAATTCCGAGAGTTGTTGTAGCTTTATTGTGTCATTTGGGATATGTGTGCAAAATTTCAGGTCATTCGGACATCGTTTGGTCGGGTTTTTGATCGAATGTGTGTTTTAGAAGTTTTAAAAGAACTTAGGCTTGAATTTGATATAATTTGATGATTTTGGCGTTAGTTGAGGTGTTTTGACGATTGGAGCAAGTTTGGATAATATTTTAAGACATGTTGGTGCTTTTAGTTGAGGTCTCGGGGGCCTCGGGTGTATTTCGGAAGGTTAACGAATCGATTTAGGCACGAAAAAAATAAAGTTGCTGCATTTTTTTTACAGCACTGTGAACAGTAATTATGTACAGTCCCATGAACAGTACCCACGAACAGTGCCCCGTAACAGTATCCGTGAATGGTGCCGTGAACAGTACCCCGTAACAGTATCCGTGAATAGTGTCGTGAACAGTACCCCTTAACAGTCCCGTGAATAGTGTCGTAATTGAAGGGAGTTTCAATTAAGATCGATTGAAGGTAAGTAGTATCCGTGAACATTAACCCGTGAACAGTAACACGAGGTGACCAGTAATTCCGAAAAATTATGGGCAGAATGTTTACATTTCATTCGCGAAAAACACCCCATTTCTCCACCATTTTTAGTCATTTTGAGAGCTTTTGGACGAGGATTGAAGGGAGTTTCAACTAAGATCGATTGGAGGTAAGTTTTATGAGTTAAATACATGATTTTATTGAAGAATCATCCTAGAAATCAATGAAAACATAACCAAATTATAAGAAATTAGGGCTTGAGATTGAAATTCTAAATTTGGGATTTGAGGGGTCAAATGGACTCCGATTCTTGTGAATTTGGTATGTATAGACTCGTGGCGAGATAAGGAATATTTTGATGTAAAAATTTCTGGATTTCAAGATGTGGGCCCGGAGCTCGGGTTTTGCAAATTTCGTGATTTTTGATATTTTTCGAGTCTTTTCGATTGGGTTATATTCCCTTAGCTTATTGTGATGTATTTGTTGTGGTTTTGGCCAGATTCGACGCACGAGGAGGTTGATATGAAAGGAAAGGGCATCGCGGAGTAGTATTTGGCCGGCTAGAGGTGAATAATAGATGTAAATGATGTCATGAGGGTTTGAAACCCCGGAATTTCACATCGTAACGCTATATTGAGGTGACTTGCATGTTGGATAACGGGCGTGGGGTAGAGCACCGTTGGGGATTGTGACTTGGTCCGTCCCGAGAGATATTTTACTACATTTTTGGTTGAGACGTATACTTTATTATTGTGAATTGGGTTTGTTGCCATGCTTGGAGCCTTGTGCTGACCTGTAGAACCCTTAGGGGATTTTTGACTGGTTTTCCTCACTTATTTTGTTAAAGAATTTATATCCTCAGTCATGTTTCTAATTGTAGTCTTCTTGCCAATTATGTGAATCCTTCAGGGATTGATATCACTGCTTTCGCATATTTTGCATATCATTTGACCTCAGTCCAAGGTTTTAAATACTGTTTTGCAAACTCAGTCATCTTTCTAAGATTTGAAAACTTAAATGATATTTCTAAATGATATTTCGGGCTGAGAACTACTGTTTTACAAATGCCCAATGGGCTTATGATGATTTCTGGACTGAGCATGGATCAAGCTGCGCGCCGCAGCAGTGTTATATTGATATTGAGGCCGAGAGCCTGGTTGATTACATTGATATTGAGGCCGAGAGCCTGGTTGATTACATTGATATTGAGGCTGAGAGCCTAGGTGATTATACTGAGATTGATATGAGGCCAAGGGCCTAGATTTGATGCCACGAGATGGCTTGATATTGCGCTTGGGCTGTAGGAGCCCCTCCGGAGTCTGCACACACTCCCAGTGAGCGCCGTCGACGATAAATAAATGGATGGCTCGGGCTGCACGCCGCAGTGGGTACTAGAGTGTACCATTATATGCATTGCACTACACTCATGCATTTGTTTTTATCTGTTATACCTGTCTCAGTATTTGGTACTCTGACTTAATTGACTTGTTGCTTCACTACTGTTCTGAGCCTGAGGGGATGATACTGATCTTTGATACTGAACCCGAGGGGCAAATTTCTAATTATTATTTTGATACTGAGCCCGAGGAGCAGATTTCTACTTATTATTTTGATACTGAGCTCGAGGGGCAGATTTCTAGTTATTATTTTGATACTGAGCCCGAGGGGCAGATTTCTACTTGTTGTTTTGATATTAAGCCTGAGGGGCAGATTTCTACTCGTTATTTTACTGCCAAATTACCTGGTTTACTGGTTTAAAAGAAATTTCACATGATGTTTCACTGAATTGTTATTTTAAATTATTTCACTGCTTCTGTATAGAATGTTGTGTGCCTTAACGTGTTTTCTTACCTTCAGTCATTATTTATATTTATTACTCACTGGGTCGGAGTACTCACATTACTCCCTGCACCATGTGTGCAGGTACAAGTATTCCTGAGGCATAGAGCGAGTTTTCTGCTGTTCAGTTTTCATCGGAGTTATCGAGGTAGCTGCATGGCGTTCGTAGACCCGTTTTCTCCCTTATCTTCTGTTATTTATGATATCTTCAGACTTTGTTCCTAATTCCATACTTTGTAGAATTTTAGTAAACTCTGTAGTAGCTCATGACTTATGACACCCCGGTTAGGGCTGAGTTGGGTTGGATTTCCGTATTTTATCTATACTGTCTGCTATTGGATATTATTAAACCATGTTTATACTATAATTGTGTTAATTAATTATTTTGAAAGGATGAATTGGGTTGAATGGTTGGCCTTGTCTTCATGAGAGGCGCCATCACGACCAGGTTCGAGAATTGGGTCATGACATCAGGAGCCCGCCTAGAGAATGGAGGTATTATATTCTAAGGTTTATTGAAGTCAGGAGCCCGCCTGGAGAATGGAGGTATTATATTTTATGAAATAGTTGAAGTCAGGAGCCCGCCTGGAGAATGGAGGTTGTTGTCATTTCACGTTGAAGTTAAAGTCAGGAGCCCCGCCTGGAGAATGGAGGTATTACATTTTGAGTTGTAGTTGAAGTCAGGAGCCCGCCTGGAGAATGGAGGTATTACATTCTGAGTTGTAGTTGAAGTCAGGAGCCCGCCTGTAAAACGGAGGTTGTTATAATTTTAAGTCAAAGAAGTTAGGAGCCCGCCTGTAGAACGGAGGTTGTTATAATTTTAAGTCGAAGAAGTCAGGAGCCCGCCTGTAGAATGGAGGTTGTTAAAATTTAAGTTGATGAAGTCAGGAGCCCGCCTGGAGAATAGAGGTGTTATATTTTTAAGAAGTCGTTGAAGTCAGGAGCCCGCCTGGAGAATGGAGGCCGTATTATCTTTTAAAGTCAAGTTGGAGTCAGGAGCCCGCCTGTAGAACAAAGGAGTACACATTCAAGTTGAAGTCAGGAGCCCGCCTGCAGAACAGAGGAATACATTTCAAGATCAAGCCAGAAGTCAGTAATGCGGAGGGTTACAACAAAAATACCCCCAGCATGAATCCCATTTCAGAAATCTGAAAGAAGACTACAAGAGCAAGTCGAAGATAGATAAGATTATGTAATCATTAGTCTAGTCTAGCTTTTTGTTTTCTTTCTATCAATGGTGTAATAAGGAGGTCGGAAAGCAGTAATAACAGCATGCAACAGCAGTAACATTGCAGTCCCATGGTAGTCCCAGCTACCAAAACTTCCCGAACTACATTAACATGATTCCCTTTTAGCCAGGGATATGTAGGAAATCTGTGAAGCAAAGGTTCGGTTAAATCTTTTCAAAAAATGCTTCACACGAAATATTCCAACAGGCAAAAATCGCTCTTATCCGCTCACTTTATCTTTTGTACGAAAACTCTTTGTGTTTTCGGACAAAGAGGGGCAGCTATGAGCACGTGATTTTCGCTTCACGAAAACTACTCCCAAAGAAATCGAAAAATAAAACAAATTGCCTTTGGGTATAATTTTGAGAACTTTGCGTGACATTTTGGATAATTATTTTTGTCTGTGAATGTTTAGTTTGTTTTAATTAATTAAAAATACAAAAATATATGTTGCATGCACAGTTAAGATTTAATTGTGCACTTAGGAATTAATTAAACCATGTTTTGTTTTTAAGAGAAAGAAAAACACAAAATAATGTATTTTTTGCATTTTTAGCATTTCATGTCCAAGTTATGTGATTTTATTTGATTGTGTGTGTTAATTATTATTAAAAGTTAGTTAGTACTTTTATAAATTAATCTAGTCCTATAAGTTAATTTAGGATTTTTGGAATTTTTAGTTTTATTAGTTTAAGAAAAGAAAGGCAAAATAAAAGAGTGTTAAGTCATATTTGGGCCAAATTAATTTAAAGTCCATCATCCCAAATAATTTTTCTTCCCCTTTGAAATTGAAACCCAGATACCCAGCCTATACCCCATCCCCGACCCGGTCTACCCCATAGACCAAACAACCTCCCTTTCTTCACTTCATTTTTCATTTCCAAACCCCTAACAAAAAACCCTAAACCACCCGCCCACTCTCCTTCTTCATCTTCTCCAAACGACCCCTCCTTCTCCCTCGACATCCATGGCTGCCCTTCTTCTTCTTTGAACCCACGACCCCACGCTGCCATCTCCAAGCTCCCTCGACATCCATGGCTGCCCTCCTTCTTCTTCTTCGAACAAATGACCACCCCACTGCCATCTCCAAGCTCTCGTCGACAACCTACAGCCCAACGACCCTCCAGTCGCGAGCTCCAGCCAGTCTTCCCATCGCTGCACTACTGGCCACTGGCCAGCCTTCTCCATCGACGTCCAACGACCACCGGCGACTCCATCACTCGTTGACAGCCCGTCTCACGCCCACCACGACCACCTCCCTTCACGCCAGCCTTACTATCAATGACCACTGGCCTGCCTTCTCCATCAGCTCGTTCGACCACCTGAAACAGCCCGCCTCACCTTCTCCATAGCCACCATCCAGTCCAAAACGAGACTAGCCATCCGAGGTCGTGCTCAGTCGTACGTCGAGGCAGTGCGTCGAGGTTCCGTCCGAGTCTGTGTTTGTTAGTCAAGCATCGAAATAGTGTTGTGAACAAACCTGTGTTTCATCGGAAGTTCAGTTTATTCGACGTCGGATCATTAGCATAAAGGTCAGTCGTAGCTCGTTCACGGATTTTTTTGTTTTTTCTTTGGAGTTTCATTTTCACTGTGCGTAACGGAGCAAGAAAGTGCAGTAGTAAAGGTCATATATCTTAGCTCAAATCTATGCTATTCACGGATCTATTTGTCGTTTCGTTTTAAAGTGGGTTCATTTTGATAAAGTTTTCGCATGAAGTATCCTACTGCATATTCGTTGAAATTATATGTGTATGCGTTTTGACGACTTTCCTACTGTTTTGAGTTCAATTGATGATTGTGTTTAGTGATTTGGATATACTTGATTGTTCTGTTAAGTTTGTTCTGATATGAATCTGGCCTTGTTGAATTGTCCTAATGTTGTTGATTGGGAGTTAGTTTCATGTGTTTAATTAGTCAATTGTTAGGATTTCTCAATTAAGATTGGTTATAGCTGCTATAGTTTGGTTAATTGATTAGGAGGATTGGATATAGCTGATGGGGTAGAATGGTAATTTCAATAGTTTCAGGGGTATTTTGGGATTTAAAGTTTTAAAAATGATTAATTTGAATGCTCTGTCCACTAAGCACTAATAATATTAAAATAAGGCATTGTTTAATACATAGTGGGGAACAAGACATTTGCTAGTGGGGAACAAGGCATGCAAGTGTGGGGAACAAGGCATGCAAGTGTGAGGAACAAAACATAATGGTATGAAAAGCTTAAAAAGGATAGGTTAAAATATGTTGCCCATATCTGTTTTTGGGTTATAAATAGGGTCATTTCAAGACAGAAAAGGGGCTGGTTTTTGGAAGGAAAAGAGGAGTTCTCTTTCAGTCTTTTCTTCCAGAGAGTTTAGGCTGGATTTTTAACATTTAAAAGTTCAGTAATTTGAGAGTAAAAAACAGGCTGATTTTTAATCCTAAAAGGTTCAGTGTTCGGAGAGCTAAGAAACTGAAAAGTGAATCTTTTCTTTTACTGCTGAATATCAGAACTAGTACTGTTGCTGTTTCATTGGTGTTGCTATTTGGTATTTCTGGGGTTTCAATTGGTTCTTCCTGAGTTTGCTATTGGTTATTGGCTACTGTTTTCATTGGGTGTTGCTGGAACTCTGCTGGTTCCTTCCTTTTTAATCTGTCACTGGGTTGTTCTGTCACTGCGTTGCTGTGTTATTACTGTTGCTGACTGCTCCTTCATCTTCTTGTGTTTCCGTTATCCAGGTACATGTTCTACAACACTCAAATTTAAAGGAAAGGAAGTAAAGAGTTGTTGGAATGGATTTCTGAAAATAACTGTTTCTTTGTGTTTAATTTGATGTATTAGCAGTAGTTCACCTGATATTTCATAGTATGTATTGGAATGACTTTGAAATGCATAAACTGGACTGATTGAATCTATTTCTACAAACATGGAATATCAATTGTAATTAATCTTAGTTGGTGATTACTAGTTATGAAATATACTGTATTTAATTCTTTTGTTCAGTAGTCGTGAAACAGTTTCAAATAGTTTATGTCACAAAACAGGTTCAAATAGTTTATGGAAATCAGCATGTTGGTTTAATAGGTGTAATTCTGAAATTGCGAGTTCACTTGAGTAAATAACATCATTTTAAATAGAAACGTAAATAATGTTAGTTCTCAAATGTTAGTGATTAATGTTAGCTTGATGACAATTTTTTTATGCATTGATGCATTTTTCAACAAATCGTAAAAAGAGCTCAAAAAATGGCTTTGTATTCCACATAGTTAATTCCAATAGTCCAATTCATATAATAAAGCTAGGTTGAACTGAATCGAAATGGTAGCTGGTTTGTTAATATTTGCAACGGCAGGCGGCGGATCTTAAGTTAGGTAGCGGGTTCAAACTAGAGGGTGTTTCCTTTTGTTTGGACCTGGACTTGAACTTGAAGACCGAACTTTTAATACTAATTGATTAGGATTTTCTTTATTCTTAGAGATAAATAAATAGAAAATTAATCGCTTTAGGATATCCTTGAATAAAAATAAGATGAGCCTCGCCGAATAAAAAATACAAAATTGCGGGGCCCTCAATAAATATTTATTTCAAAATACTTAGATTTAGGGACGAGTCGTTCAGCGAATTTCACGGCTTTCTCCAAAAGATAATAACGCGGAAGTCACTTCTGGCACGCGTTAAAAATTTACTCTCTTAAACTCGGGTGCACATTTATGTGACCTAAATCCAAATCTCAACGAAGTCGAAATGTGTCGCTAATCACGGGTACATTGATTGTGACGTGGTTCGAGATGCATTTCCACGACGTTGCAAATTCCTTTAAAAAAAATAATGAATGACACGAGCCTCGACAAACAAAAATACACAAGCTGCGGGGCCCTCTATATGTGTTGGTAAAATTACTTAGACTTCGGGATGAGCCATTTAGCAAAAGTTCACGGCCCTACACAAAAATAATGATACGCTAATCGCTTTAGGCGCGCCTTTAATAATTTACTTTCTTAAACTCAGGTGCACATTTATATGACCCAAATCTAAATCTCAACAGAGTTGAAATGTGTCAATAACCACGGGTGCATTGATGTGACGTGGTTCGAGGTGTATTTTCACGACGTTGCAATTCTCGTTAAAAATAATAATAATAAAAGCGGTAAACAGTTAAAATTTGCACATAGGTTCAACATGTATTAAAACCAGATAAATAAGCCGAATATGACAGTTGAGCGACCGTGCTAGAACCATGGAACTCGGGAATGCCTAACACCTTCTCCCGGGTTAACAGAATTCCTTACTCAGATTTCTGATTCGCGGACTGTAATACAGAGTCAATCTTTTCCTCGATTCGGGATTCAACCGGTGACTTGGGACACCATAAATCTCCCAAGTGGCGATTCTGAATCTTTAAATAAAATCCCGTTTTGATTGTCCTTTAATTGGAAAAACTCCCTTTTACGCCCCTTTGCGGGGTGTAGGTGAAAAAGGAGGTGTGACACTTGGCCTCCTAGAAATTTTAGCCACCGCCTGACACCTCCCACATTTCCTTCCTCATCCTTTGATACTAAGTTGTTGCCTTAAATAAATCCATCTTTGTAGCATTTGAACCCATGAATCGCTACTAACCTTAAACCTTTCCGAAGATCATCTTTCTCGAGCCGTCAATATTAGGAACACCGATTCAATCCTGCACCCCGCGATATCTAACATTCGTTTCTTCAATACTGACCCGCAATATCCTGCTCCAGAGGTGAATTGTAGAAGATCATAACACCGGCGAACTTAGTACATTCAATAAGGACAACGACACCTCATCATAGAAGAAAACTTCACCCCGCCCGCAATTACCAAGTCTTGTTACCCCATCAACCCAAACCTGAACATTCTCAGCCCGATTGCTTTTCCCCTGCCAGGATTAAAAAACTGAATCTCTAGATCATGCACTGAGTAAACCTCCCTTCAAGTCATTCACTGCCTCGACACATAGGCAAACATCATACCATCATATCAATACCGCGGAATAATCGTTCATAAGCATCATGGCAACCTGTGCCTAGCCTCAAAGCTCTCAGAAGTACTGCTACTGAGCTGAAACGACAGAATATCCTTCCACAAGGCGACGATAATAGCTCAAACAACCCCGCAGGGAGAAACACCCCGCACCACATTCGTAGTACCATTACATTCCTTAAATTCTTGATTTATAACCAGCGGCTCGCGTTGTGTAAGATCGAATAGGAAGGAAATAAAGGCATAAGCCTCAAAGGAATCAAACTGCACGATAAGGAATCAAGAAGGGAAGTACTCTTAACATCCTTGTAGTCTCCCGAAGATAAGTACAGACGTCTCTGTACCGATCCGCGAGACTCTACTAGACTTGCTCATGACTCGTGAAACCTAAGGGAACCTAGTGCTCTGATACCATATTGTCACGAGCCAAAAAACAATAAGGGTCGTGATGGCATCGGACACCGCTGTCATGCAAGCCAACCAAAATACTTAATTAAATTCCAATTTTAGTATTTGTTTAAAATCATTTTTTTCCTTTACACATTAAATAATGAATAATCCAAAAATCCACCCAAAACCCGGTGTCACAAGTGCATGAGCAATTTCTAGGAAATAATATAATACAACAAACATCCAGAATACAATATTGGGCATAAAGTAAATACAGAAAACTGAAAGAGACTCTTCTGGTTGCGGGTCGCCTCGAGAAGTGCAACTCATCTAAGTCTCCGTATCAACCATGTTGTCACGCCCCATAGGCCTTTAGAGACGCATGTCTGTGCAACAAAAATGCACAGAAGTGTAGTATTAGTACGAAAACAATGTGTACCCAATGAGTATCATGTCTAATCTCAAAGAAGTAGAGACGAGATGGTCAATTTCGACACTTACTAGAGGTCCAATAATGATATATTATTAATGCGAATAATCAAGGATTTATTAAGAATGACAATAATTTCAAGTAAGTCATGAATAGGTGAAAGTTCCTTTTTATATTAAAAGTCGCCGGATTTATAATCCAATAGTTTCCAATTATATCAAATTGGGGAGAGCAAGTATCAATCTCAAATAATCTCAAGGGAAGCAATACAAGCATGCGTAAATCCTGTCGAGGTCATACAACCCGATCCAACAGAAATGTAAAATGTGCACTGCCGAGGGTCGAAAAGCACGAACCATAGATGCATCTATTATCCCGCTCGCGCATCATACATGTGACGCGGTCAACATTAAATACACCAATACCCCGCTCGCGAATCATACATGTGACGCGAGCACGCATAGACATACACAGTCACACAACCAATTAAGACTTTATTCCAATAAAAGCCAGCTCTCTTTTAATGATTTAAGAAAAATGAAGTTTAATATTTTTTAGAAATTCATTTACTAATTCGATGAGATTTAAGCAATTCAAGCTGTCAATAAGTTTACAAATAATCCAAGTACAACATGTTTTTGGGTCCTAGACTACCCGGACAATAGCATAATAGTAGCTACGCACAGACTCTCGCCTCCTCGTGCATATGTAGCCCCCACAAATAGGAGCACATAACCAATTAACTCACCTATGGGGACAATTCCCTCTTACAAGGTTAGAAAGGAGACTCACCTCGCTCCAAAACCTATATTTCGATTCAAGCCCTTCCGAAGACTCGAATCGATGCACAATGCTCCAAAACTAGCCAATGATTATGTAAATCCATTAATATATGATCAATTACTCATTACAATCCGATTCATAGCAATTCCTAACCCCCGATCAAAAAGTTGACAAAATTTCCCTTGGGCCCGCTTGCCCGGATTCCTAAATTTTTTGAAGATAAAGTTTACCCATGAACTCACGAACTCAAATATATGATTTCCTCTTAATTCCATACCCAACATCGTGGTCAAATAACAAGAATATCAATTTTCTAGGTTTTCCCTCAAACCCAAGTTTTCTACAAAGTTCCATGCCCAAATCTGTATATAATCATGTATTTAACTCAAGATAGGTTGGGGATAGCTTACCTTATCATTGATGATGAAAATCCTCTCTTGAAACCCTCCAAGAATCGCCCAAGCCAAGAAAATATGAGAGGAAATGGCCAAAACCCGACTTTAAAACAACTCACTGCCTCCAGCACTTTCCGCACCTGCGGTCTCTTGACCGCTTCTGCGGTTCCGCAGGTGCGGTTCAAATACCGCTTCTGCGGTTCCTCACCAAGCTGCCCTTTTCCGCTTCTGCATCTTCTCCACTGTAGGTGCGGTCCCGCATCTTCGGCAACATGACCGCATCTGCGGTCCCAGCTCTCCTCCGCTAATACCGCATCTACGGCTCTTCTGGCCACTTCTGTAGCTCTGCACCTACGGCCCATTTCTCGCAGGTGCGGTTATGACAGCAACCAACAACTTTAGCCTTCCAAAAAATCTATTTTTGATTCGTTGACCACCCGGAATCCACCCGAGGCCCCTGGGACCCCAACTAATCATACCTACCAGTCCCAAAACACATTACGAACTCGCTCGAGGCCTCAAATCATATCAAACAATGCTAACACCACGAATCGACCTCCAATCCAAGCTTTATGAACTTTAGAACTTCAAACCTCTACTCTCGTTGTTTAAACCTATCAAATCACGTCCGATTGGCCCCAAATTTTGCACACAAGTCATATTCAACATTACGGGCCCAGTCCAACTTTCGTAATCGGATTCCGACCCCGATATCAAAAAGTCCACTTCCGGTCAAACTTCTCAGAAAAACCTTCAAATTTCTATCTTTAGCCAAACGACTTCAAAATGACCTACGGACCTCCAAATTCTCTTCCGTTCGTGCTCCAACTCCAAAATTACCATACGTAGCTACTCTCAAACTCGGAATCCCAAATAGACATCGATAACGTTGGAATGCACTTCAAGCCAAACTTATGAAATTTCTTCCAAATTGCTAACTTCCACAATATGCGCCAAAACGCTCCCGGTTCATCCAAAACCCAATCCGAGCATACGCCCAAGTCCGAAAACATCATACAAACCTGCTGGAACCTTCAGATCCCGATTCCGAGGTCGTTTCTTCTAAACTCCAATCTTAGTTAATACTTCCAACTTAAAGCTTCCTAAATGAGAATTCTCTTTCCAAATCAACTCCGAACTTCTCGAAATTCAATTACGACAACATGTACAAGTCATAATACCTAAAGTGAAGCTGCTCATGGCCTCAAACTGCTGAACGGCACGCTAGAACTCAAAACGACCGGTCGGGTCGTTACAACTACCACGTGCGTCATCATTGCGCATCTTTCCGAGATAGCGTTTGTGTGCTTATCGCTTCGGTTTTAGCGCCATTGACAATCATTTACTTCGATTCTCGGGCCACCCAGCCCTATAAATGGGTGAGGTTTTTGTTTCTTGAGAAACTTATGCCATTTCCTTTCTTGCGTATACATTATTTTCCTTTGATCATCTTTATCAGTTCTTATTATCAGCCCTATTTCTGCGATTCCATTTCTCATCTTTTGTTTATTTAGAATTGATTTAATATTATTTGTTGGCCAATATACTCCAAAAGGTTTTGATGGTACACTTGATTGAATACTAAGTTATTGATGAATGTAAAATATTTACTTATTATATATTATTAATATTCTACTTTAAATAATATACTTAAATTTATATTTAGTATTTTGCCTCTTTCTAACTATTTTTGCAGAAAAAAAGATTAAAAATAACAGAAGGAAAAGACAAAATACTCGATGAAAGTCTGCTATGGCAAGCACAAGAATTGAGATGGGAAACGGAAGCCTATAATTGAAGTTCATATACATCCAAGCTCCTATCTTGGACGTGTCCAAGCTCATCTCTTCAGACATATCCAAGCTCATGTCTTCAGACACATCCAAGCTCACTCCTCGGACACATCCAAGCTCACTCTTCAGACGTGTCCAAGCTTATTCCTTGGACACGTCTAATCATTTAATGCTTGCAAGATTTATCTATAAATGGAATGCAATTTGGCATCGGAAGAGGAGAGGAAGGAAGGAAGAAGTACTTTTATCTAAACTTTGGTCTTAACTTCCTTCTTTAACTATTTTATTTTCTTCTTATTAGTTTTTGGATTTTCTAAGAGTATTGAAAATATTCTAGAATTCCTTTTTGTTGTGAGATTTAAATACTCCATAATTGAGTATTCTCTTTTGTTGGAATAGTTGATGAAGCTTGATATATATTTTTATAATATTATTTCAGTTTTAATACATCCTTAGCTTGAAATTTTCATTGTATAATTCATACTGTGCTGAAATAATGGTTTCTAACTAATCATTATTATCACTTCTATATATTTTATTTAAGTTATTCTTATATTAATTTTGTAATTCTCACAGAGCAAAATTAATATATAATAACCAATGAATAAAATAGTAGAGTGAGAATAATTTTTTGTAAAACTCTTATTTCAAATCTGTAATCTTGTTTGTCTCAGTTTTAATTCTTACGGAGGAATTGTTGTAGGCAAAATTACTGATTTTTAGTAAAAATATTCTCACCAAGTTTTTACTACCTTTTAGCACAATTCAAGCAAGAAAATATTTTGGTTTGATCGTCACTAGTTTTAACTCAATTAATTACATAACCTCACGGAGTGCTATTAATTGACTTTTTCTTAGTGAGCAAATATAATTGTATTAGCAATAAGCAATTATTCTTTAGAGAAATACATGTAGAAATTGAGATTTTATTGTAATAATATTATCAAGTAAATTCAACGATTCCCAACTCTTTTTAAATTATAAATCTTTCGAAAATTATTTGTTTTGCTTTAATTAATTAACAAGTTTTAGAACTCACCTTTAATCAATTTGGTTCTCTCAAATAGTAGTAAAAATATTTAAAGTCTGTAGCCTAAATTAACCAACCTCTGTGGGACGATATCATAAACTTTACTAGAATTTGACTGAGTACGAGCAGAAAAATTCTATACACATTGGCCTCGTCAAATTTTTGGCGCCGTTGCCGGGGATTGGCATACATCTACTTCAGATTAAATATTTTGTTACTAATTTGAGAATTTATTATTATTATTATTATTATTTCTGTCAGTATTTTCACTATCTACTATTAAGTACTTCTTACTACTTCTATCATTAGTTTTTTCTGTCAGTATTCTCACTATCTACTGTTAAGTACTTCTACCTACTACTTCTATCATTAGTTTTCCTTATGTATATTTAGTACAATATTACTAGTACTATCTTTACTTATACTTAATATATATTATCGTACTTTTTTTTCAACTAACTATTTTTGTTATTTTTGAAAATTTCTTTAGTTATTTTTAGTAATGCTTTAGAAATTAGTGTTACTTTATTATTATTTTTCTTCTCTTTAAAATTTTAGGTAGTTTATGACCCACTCTTCTTAAAAAAAGTTGGCTAGTTACGATCCAGAAATTGAAAAATCTCTTCGATTGTGTAGGAAAGGATTGTGACGACCTGTCCTGTCGTCTCATGCGTTACCGCTTTGTTTCCCCCATTTTAGCTTTTTTATGCTTCATTATTCGTGTTTTGTGGTAATGGCTTGGTCGGATCGAGTCCGGAATGAGTTTGGTGAAGTTTGAGACACTTAGTCTCTTTTAAGAAGACTTAAGTTGGAAAAGTCAACTGAATGTTGACTTATGTGTTAGAAGGCTCGGAAGTGAATTCTGATGGTTCGGTTAGCTTTGGGAGGTGATTTGTGACTTAGGAGCACGATCGAAATGAGTTTTGGAGTTGTAGAGAAGATTTAGGCTTAAATTGGCGAAGTTGATATTTTGGCGGTTCAGGTTGATAGGTGAGATTTTGATATAGGGGTCAGAATGGAATTCTGAGAGTGGAAGTAGCTTCGTTGTGTCATTTGGGATGTGTGTGCAAAATTTTAGGTCATTCGAACGAGATTTGATAGACTTTTTGATCGAAAGCATAATTTAAGAGTTCTTGGAGTTCTTAGGCTTGAATCCTATGTTAAATTGGTGATTGATGTTGTTGTGAGCATTCCGAAGTTTTGAAAAAGTTTGAACGATGTCATGGGATGTGTTGGTACAATTGGTTTGAAGTTCCGGGAGTTTCGGGTAGGTTCCGAGTAGGTTCCGGGATGTTTTACGCCGAAAATCATAGCTGTAGCAGGTCCGAAGGGTTGCAGGCCTCGGAACCCACCTGCGTGGTCCGCACAAAAAGAAGTGCGGCAACGGTATGTGCTGTGCGGTCCACACAAAATGAAGTGCAGCCGCGGTAGGTGTTGTGCGGACCGCACAAAATGCAGTGCGGCCACGGTGGGGAATATTTCACTGGTCCTACTTCGGAAGCTCATATCTTTTGATCTACTAGGAATTTTGAGATGATCCAAAAATAAAAGTTGTATCCCTTCGTGTCTATTTTTTAGAAAGGTAAAGATGTTGCAATTTGGACATTTGTAGCGAAAGGTATAGCCAAATTACTAAAGTTTATCACTGCAGAGGAAAGCATGTGCGACCGCGGTCGATTTTGTGTGGTCCGTATATGTGGAAATCTGTAGGGTACTCTATAAATACGAGGTTTTGGATTTAATATTTTGACCTAGAGAGCTCGGATTTTGGTGAATCTCGAAGGTTTTTCAAGAAATTTATAGGGGTAAGTGATTTTAACTCAGATTTGGCTAGAGTACATGAATCTATCATTGAATTCATCATTTAATTTGTGATTTGGGAGAGAATTTGGGAAGAAAATTTGTGGAATCTTCCAAAAATATAAAATGATGATTTGAAGGACGAAACGGTACCGGAATTGGATAATTTTCATATGGTTAGACTCGTGAGAGTATAAGGATTCTAGTTTTGTGAATTTTGTCAAATTCCGAGATGTGGGCCCGGCGTCGGGTTTGACCAGTTTCTGGAATTTTGTGGTAATTCGATTGTTTTCACGTGAGCTTTGTTCCCTTAGCATATTGTGACGTATTCGTTCTGATTTTGGATAGATTCGACGCGCGTGAAGGCCGATTTGAGGGGCAAAGGCGTCGCGAGCTAGAGATTTAGCTGATTCAAGGTGAGTAATGATTGTAAATAATGCTCTGAGGGTTTGAAACCCCGGATTGCACATCGTAGTGATATATTGAGGTGAGGCACATGCTTGATGGCGAGCGTGGGATCGTGTACTATTAGGGATTGTGACTTGGTCCGTCCCGATTGATGAGTTTACCGCGTATTTGACTGAAACTTATATGTTATCATCATGATTTGGGCTGATTGCCATATTTGGGCTGATTGCCAACTATTTGAACCATTCAGGGATTTTTATTACTATTTCCTCACTGTTTTGACTTATTAATTTAACTAAGTCATGTTATTTTCCATTGTTTTACTACTCAGTCATTTTTACTCCGTTTTGAGACTTAAATGATATTTTAAATGATGTTTTGGGCTGAGAAATATTGTTTTACTAATGCCCGAGGGGCTTGTGAGTATTTTTTGACTGAGTAAGGTCGAGGGACTAGTTGTGAGGAAACACTGATACTGATTGAGGTCGAGGGCCTGAGATATGTACGCCACGAGGTGGCTTGTTGATATTGTTTATGAGGCCGAGGGCCTGAGATATATACGCCACGAGGTGGCTTGACTGATATAAGGCCGAGGGCCTAGATTTGATGCCACGAGATGGCTTGATATTGCGCTTGGGCTGTAAGGAGCCCCTCCCGGAGTCTGCACACCCCCAGTGAGTGCGGGTACCCATTGTGATGTGAGATTGAGCCCGAGGGGCTGATATTGTTCTGAGATATTGCCCGAAGGGCGGATTTGTTGATATTGTGCCCGAGGAGCGAACTTCTATTTGTTTACTTACCTGTCAATTACTTGTTTTACTTGTTAAAAGGGGATTTACTTGACTCTTTACTGTTTTACTGCTTTAAGTGATTTTACTGCTTCAGTATAGAATGCCTTGTGTTTTACGTGTTTTCTTACTTTCAGTCGTTATTTACATTTGTTACTCACTGAGTTGAAGTACTCGCTTTACTCCCTACACCCTGTGTGTAGATCTAGGTGTAGCTGGTACCGCTCTTGAGTGTTGATTCCTCCAGTTCCAGGCGGTTTTTCGGAGATTACGAGGTAGCTGTTGACGACCGCAACCTCGTGTCTCTACTTTTCTATCATTTCTGTTTCCTTTCAAACACGTGTAGTAGTTTATGACTTTAGCAGACTAGTATTATGGTTTAGAGATGCTCGTGACTTGTGACACCCCAGTTAGGGCTATGTCGAGTTGGACTTTCCGCATTGTTATCGATATTTCCTCTATTTAGCATTATTTAAATCTTGTTTAGACTATTTTTATGTTGATTAACTACTTTAAAAGTTGAGTTGGGTTGAAATGGCTGGCCTTGTCTTCACGAGAGGCGCCATCATGACCGGGTTCGGGGTTAGGGTCGTGACAAAGACAAACAATATCTTCTCAAAGTATAGCTCGTGAAGGTATGGAGAATCGAGAAGTAGAAGACATTCAACTACCAGTCCATATGGAGGATCAGTTTGATGAAGTAGCACCAAGGCCAGCTAACAGAATCCTAAGGGATTATGCTAGACCTGACTGCTTTAATTGCGAATCTAGTGTCAGAAAACCTCCAGTGGAAGCCAACAACTTTGAAATCAAGAATGGCTTGATTCAAACGATTCAACAATCTTGCATTTTCAATGGAGACGCAAATGAAAATCCACACAGTCATTTAATTGACTTTTTGGAACTTGTTGAAACAACAAATTATAATGGAGTACCTCCTGAAGCTATCAAGTTAAGGCTATTTCCTTTCTCTTTAAAAGGAGATGCCAAGACTTGGTTGCGAAGTTTGCCACAAGGTTCCATCACCACATGGGATCAAATGACTTAGAAAATTTTAAACAAATATTTTCCCCCTGCTATTAAGACAAGACATCTCTAATTTCTTGCAGACTGACACTGAGTCAGTATATCAAGCTTGGGAAAAATTAAAAGCAATGTTAAGAAAATGCCCACAACATGATATTCCTGAACATATGCAGTTGTATATTTTTTATCACGGGTTAAAACCCTCTTCTAGAAATGTGATTGATGCAGCTGCAGGAGGTTCTGTAACGAGAAAAACCACGGAAGAAGCATTGCAATTGTTGAACGAGATTTCTGAGAATGGCATCCAATGGCCATATGAGCGTGTAATCATCAAGAAGGTTGCTACGATAAATCAGGTTGATGCTTTAAATACACTAACGCAGCAAATTGTTTCTTTGGCACAAAAGTTTGAAAATTTTCAGGTGAATACACAACAACTAAGCCAATCTGAGATTCGTGACATGTGTGGAGGAAATCATCGGAACTATGAATGTCAAGCAACCAATCACAATGATGAACATGTCAATGTCATCGGTTACAAGCAATATCCTGTTGGAAGTCCAATGACACAGAAACATCCAGGTTTTCAATGGAGCAATCCAAATGGTGCTAAGAACTCTCAAAGCTTCCAAAAGCAACAAATATAGGGTCCACTCGGATACCAAAATCCAAACCATGGTCAATCAAGCTTTAGACCTTATCAGCAAACAACTACATATCAGCAAAGGCCTCAACAAGCCCATCCTAGTCTTGATGACCTTTTGTACAAGTACATTAAGGTCACTAATGAAAAGATGGAAAGTCAGGGTTCAGCCCTTAAAAATCTGTAAATTCAATTAAGCCAATTGGCAGCTCTTGTGTCAAAAAAGATTCAGATCCCTTACCAAGCAATACAGAGAAAAATCCAAAAGAGTACATTAAGGCCATCACCTTACGGTCAGGTAAGGAGCTTGATGAACCCTATGTAGATCAGTCAGAATAATAGGTAAATAACTGTAAGAATGTTGAAATACCCTTTGAACCATCTAAAAAGAAAGAAGTCAAGAAAAATAAGAAAAAAATATTGAAAATTAAATCCTCTCCCTGTGACAATTCCTTTTCCACAAAAAATGAAAAGAGAAAATCTTGCTATTCAATTTGCCAAATTTTTGGAGATTTTAAAACAGATTCACATCAATGTTCCGTTCACTAATGCTTTATTGCAAATGCCTTCATATGCCAAACTTTTAAAAGAAATTTTGTCAAGCAAAAGAAAATTGGAAGAAGTTTTTGTGGTAATGCTTACTGAAATATGCAGTGCTATACTTCAAAATAGGCTACCACCAAAACTTGGTGACCCAGGCAGTTTTACAATTCCATGCACTTTGGGAGGAGTATATTTTGAAAAAACACTTTATGATTCTAGAGCTTCAATAAATTTGATGTCATTTTCTATCTTTAGAAAATTGAATCTTGGTGAAATGAAAGACATATGTGTTTCTCTTCAGTTTGCATATCAAAGTACTAAGAAACCTAAGGGAATAATTGAAAATATGCTCGTAAAAGTAGATAAGTTTGTTTTCCCTATAGATTTTATAGTACTTGAAATGAAGGAATGTCCTGATGAACTAATCATTTTGGGTGGACCATTTCTTGCCACAGGTAAAGCAATCATAGATGTCCATCAAGGACAACTAATTTTGAGATTTGATGAAGAAAGAATCATTTTTGATATGCAAAAGATATTAAGATTTTCAGGAGATAAGACGCCATCTTCGTGTTTTTCGATTGACATGCTTAATTATCTTACAGATGAATTCAAAGATGATCAATTAATTCTAGACTCAATGGAAAGATGTTTGGCCAAGTCTGGCACAACACAAAATGATGATCCTATCATCAGAAGAGAAGCCGAAATACTAGAAAAAGATTTTGAAGATGAGGTCCAACCAGAACAAGTTCAACCAAAAATTGAACTCAAAGTTCTCCCATCTTATTTAAAATATGTTTACCTTGAGAAAGAATTATTTCCAGTAATTATTTCATCTTCTCTTACTGCAGGACAAGAAGAAAAACTGATTAAAGTGTTGAAAGCGCACAAGGGAGCCTTGGGATGGACTATAGAAGATATCAAAGGGATTAACCCAGCTGTTTGTATGCACATAATCCTTATGGAGGATAGCTACAGGCAAATAGTCCAGCCCCAAAGAAGATTGAATCCGACAATGCAGGAAGTAGTAAAAAAGGAGATCGTAAAGCTTTTGGCGGCAGGTATTATCTATCCTATTTCAGACAGCCCTTGGGTAAGCCCAGTTCAGGTAGTACCAAAGAAAGGAGGTATGGCTGTTATAAAAAATGAAAGTAATGAACTCATACCTACCAGGACCATCACAAGACGGAGAGTCTGTATTGATTACAGACGTCTCAATAATGCTACTAGAAAAGATCATTTTCCTTTACCATTTATTAATCAAATGTTAGAAAGAATTGCAGGATATGATTTTTACTGTTTTCTTGATGGCTATTCAGGGTATAACCAAATGCCAATTGCACTTGAAGATCAGGACAAAATAACTTTCACATGTCCTCAGAGAACATATGCCTATAGGATAATGCTATTTGGTCTATGCAATGCCCCTGCTACATTTCAGCGTTGTATGTCAGCAATTTTTTCTGACATGACTGAAAAATTTCTTGAAATTTTTATGGATGATTTTACACTCTTTGGCAAAATATTTGAGGATTGTCTTCATCACTTGACCTTAGTTCTTAAGAGATGTGAAAAGACAAACTTGATTTTTAATTGGGAAAAAAGTTATTTTATGGTTAGTGAGGGAATTGTTTTAGGACATAAAATCACTGCTAAAGGGATAGAAGTTGATAAGGCTAAAATTAATCTTATAACAAGATTACCCCCTCCCACAACAGTTAAAGGCATCAGAAGCTTTCTATGTCATACAGGTTTTTACAGACGGTTCATAAAAGACTTTTCAAAGATTTCAAAACCGTTGACTAACCTTTTGGTGAAAGATATTAAGTTTGATTTTTCAGGTGATTGTTTGAAAGCATTTGAGACCCTTAAGGAAAAGTTATCAACCGCCCCTATAGTTGTGTCCCCAGACTGGAATCAACCTTTTGAGGTCATGTGTGATGCTAGTGATATAGCAGTTGGAGTTGTTTTAGGCCAGAGAAAGGATAAGATCTTTCGTTCCATTTACTACGCTAGTAGAACAATGAATGAGGCTCAACTAAATTATGCCAACAAAAAAAAGAGTTACTAGCAATAGTATTTGCTTTTGATAAGTTTCGATTTTATTTGATAGGAACCAAGGTCATTGTTTTTACTGATCATGCAACTTTAAATACCTCTTAGCAAAGAAAGATGCTCGACCTAGATTGTAAAGATGGATTTTACTTATATAAGAATTTGACCTTGAGATAGAAGATAAAAAGGGAACAGAAAATCAAGTAGCTGACCATTTGTCTAGATTGGAAAATCCCCCCTTGAGTTTAGCGAAATAAAGGAAGAATTTCCTGATGAACACATTTTCTCAGTTAACTCAATTGTGACTCAAGCACCCTGGTTTGCAGATATTGCAAACTACTTGGTTGGAAAGTGGACACCCCAAGATCTCTCTTACCAACAAAGAAAAAAGCTTATATCTTATGCAAAGTATTATTTGTGGAATGAACCTTACTTATTTAAAAATTGCGCAGATAATATCATTAGAAGATGTGTGCCTGAAGATGAGATGAGCAATATTTTATATCACTGTCATGATGGAGCAATTGGAGGACATTATGCGGCAAATCGAATAACCTTTAAAGTTTTGGAAGCCGGATTTTTCTGGCTGACTCTCTTTAAAGATACCCGAGCATATGTTGCACAATGTGACAAGTGTCAAAGAACATGTAACATCACTAAGAGTGATGAGATGTTGTTACAATCAATACAGGTATGTGAAATATTTGATGTTTGGGGAATAGATTTCATGGGTCCTTTTCCTTCTTCTCATTCTTTTGAATATATCCTTGTGGTCGTGGATTATGTGTCAAGATGGGTTGAAGCCATCCCCACAAGGAAAAATGATGCTCGAACTGTGTACAATTTTCTCAAGAAAAATATTTTTACTAGATTTGGCACACCACGAGTCATCATTAGTGACCAAGGGACTCATTTTATGCATAGACAATTTTCTGCTTTGCTGACAAAATATGGTGTGACTCATAAAACAGGAACACCATATCATGCTCAAATTCAAGGGCAAGTTGAAGTTTCCAACCGTGAGTTAAAAAGAATTCTCGAAAAAACGGTTGGAATCTCAAGAAAAGACTAGGCTATAAAATTAGATGATGTATTATGGGCATACCGAACGACGTTTAAAATGCCAAGTGGAACATCCCCATATAGATTAGTCTCTGGGAAAGCTTGTCATTTGCTGGTTGAATTAGAACACAAAGCTTTTTGAGCACTAAAAGCACTAAACTTTGAATTAGCCTCTACTGGTAAAAATAGATTTTTTTAGGTTAATGAGTTGGAAGAATTGAGATTAATAGCTTATGAAAATGCAAGAATTTTCAAAGATAAAACAAAAATCTGGCATGACAATTTGATCCGACAGCAAAGTTTTCAAGTGGGAGATCAGGTACTTCTTTACAATAGTCGACTCAGGCTATTCCCAAGAAAGTTGAAATCCAGGTGGACAGGTCCTTACAATGTTACAGATGTAACTCCATATGGTACAATTGAAATTCAGCAAAATAATGGCGGAGACAAGTTTAAGGTAAATGGACACAGGCTAAAAATGTACTTTGGAGGACATTTTGAGCAAAATTCATCGGTCACTTTGACAGACTGATGAATTTCAAAGTTAATAAGTCGAGCTGACGACGTTAAATTTAGAACTATGAGACCCTACCCGTAGCCATTGAGGGTGAAGCAATAAAGCCTCATAAGTCCGATACAAATTTGGGTAATTAAATGCTTAACCAATTAATCTAGTTAATATCCAAGTTATTGTACAACCGGAACATCTCATGAAGGCCTCTACAAAAATAGTGTCACCTACATAGGAGTAACTCCATGGTGATCGGTATGCCTAAGTAATTGGTTGGTTAGCCATTTAATAATTCAATTTGAATGTTGACACAGGTAAATTTTCTGGTTTATATTCATAACCAGCACTTTATGAGTGTTAAAGTGTTAAATTAGTTCAGTCTATTACACATAGAACATGTGTGGTCACAGTTTCTTTCAAACTTTCTTCTGTGATTGTAAATTTGAAAGACAAAAAGATTTTTTATTTTATTTTATAATTGATTTGATCTACATATATATATATATATATATATATATATATATATATATATATATATATATATATATATATATGATTTACTAATATATTTATCTATGCATAACTAATTTTCTTTAGTTTATAATCATCCTTTATTCGTAAGTATTGCTCTTGTACGATTTTAAAGTGTTAAGATAAAATTTTACATACCGTTGAACATAATTTTTTTTATTTATGCCATCTAACTTTCAAGTTTGTGATTTTTGTTTTTATGAAGGCAAAGGATGAATATCTCCAAATATAAGAAATTGTTGAAATTGAGAAGCATTATGATCACAAACAGGTAGAATCAATATAATTTAGCTAGAACTTGCCCCAAATGTCTATCGAGGCGAAATTTCAGACTACATTAATTTTTAAAAATTATGCTTTCTTTGTTTAACTTTTTTTAGCCTCTTTATTCCGGAAAAAAAAATTGTACATATATATCCTTTTAACACCCAAATTTGAGCCTTCAATTTCTTTCTACACCATCATGAAAAGAAAAGTAAGAAATAATACAAAAGTAATATTCTTACTCTTTCCAAGCTTAATTGAGAAGAAATGGTTATCAAAGCAAGGGATGGAGAATTATCAAAAAAAAAAAGATGAAAAAATGAGTATTCTAAAAACTGTGCTTCATGTATATATGAATGTCCCATACAAAAATACAAAAAAAAGTATATATTCTTGCAAAATAAATTCGTGGTTGACAATATAATTAACTCTTATGATAAAGCTAGAAAGATCAAGTCACTATAAATATATCTTTTACCCTTACCAGCATTAAGCCAAATATTACAAAACCAAAAAAGCCCTAAGAAGATTTTAGAAATCAATGTTGATCGTATATTAGTAGAGACTAACATGAAGGGCAAACTTATGGATGGAAAAAATTGAGAAACTCAAGAGTTGTGATCATAAAGTTATAAATCTCAAAAGGTTCATCATGACTACGAGATGCAAAATTTCTTTTGCTAAATAAAAGCAGAAGCAAAAACAAGGTAAAGATTTGGTGAACTTGAAAAAATTATTGTCATTGAACTTTATGTAAATTTTTATTTTTTCAATTTTCTACTTTACAAGAAAGAATAATTACTAATAAAGTTATTCTCCTCGAGGACGAGCAATGGTTCAAGCATGGAGGAATTTGATGAATCTAAAATATTTACTTATTATATATTATTAATATTCTACTTTAAATAATATACTTAAATTTATATTTAGTATTTTTCCTCTTTCTAACTATTTTTGCAGAAAAAAAAGATTAAAAATAACATAACGAAAAGACAAAATACTCGATGAAAGTCTGCTACGGCAAGCACAAGAATTGAGATGGGAAACGAAAGCCTATAATTGAAGTTCATATACATCCAAGCTCCTATCTTGGACGTGTCCAAGCTCATGTCTTCAGACGTCTCCAAGCTCATGTCTTCAGACACATCCAAGCTCACTCCTCGGACACATCCAAGCTCACTCTTCAGACGTGTCCAAGCTTATTCCTTGGACACGCCAAATCATTTAATGCTTGCAAGATTTATCTATAAATAGAATACAATTTGGCATCGGAAGAGTAGAGGAAGGAAGGAAGAACTACTTTTATCTAAACTTTGGTCTTAACTTCCTTCTTTAACTATTTTATTTTCTTCTTATTAGTTTTTGGATTTTCTAAGAGTATTAAAAATATTCTAGAATTCCTTTTTGTTGTGAGATTTAAATACTCTATAATGGAGTAATCTATTTTGTTGGGATAGTTGATGAACCTTGATATTTATTTTTATAATATTATTTCAGTTTTAATACATCCTTAGCTTGAAATTTTCATTGTATAATTTATACTGTGCTAAAATAATGGTTCTAATTAATCATTATTATCACTTCTATATATTTTATTTAAGTTATTCTTATATTAATTTTGTAATTCTCACGGAGCAAAATTAATATATAATAACCAATGAATAAAATAGTAGAGTGAGAATAATTTTTTGTAAAACTCTTATTTCAAATCTGTAATCTTGTTTGTCTCAATATTAATTCTCACGGAGGAATTGTTGTAGGCAAGATTACTGATTTTTAGTAAAAATATTCTCACAAAGTTTTTACTATCTTTTAGCACAATTCAAGCAAGAAAATATTTCGGTTTGATCGTCACTAGTTTTAACTCAATTAATTACATAACCTCATGGAGTGCTATTAATTGACTTTTTCTTAGTGAACAAATATAATTGTATTAGCAATACGCAATTATTCTTTAGAGAAATACATGTAGAAATTGAGATTTTATTGTAATAATATTATCAAGTGAATTCAACGATTCCCAACTCTTTTTAAATTATAAATCTTTCGGAAATTATTTGCTTTGCTTTAATTAATTAACAAGTTTTAAAACTCACCTTTAATCAATTTGGTTCTCTCAAATAGTAGTAAAAATATTAAAAGTCTGTAGCCTAGATTAACCAATCTCTGTGGGACGATATCATAAACTATACTAGAATTTGACTGAGTACGAGCAGAAAAATCCTATACACATTGGTCTCGTCACCACTTCGTTGTCAGTGGCCCCTCCTTCCGGTGGTGAGGATTTCGTGGTTGAGGAGGATGAGAATTTTCCTACCGTAGAAGAGATACTCCTCAGAAACCCTTTATCCAGGAACGATTTTCATAAAGAACCTACTCCTTCTCCCGTTCCGATAATCTCTAATATCGTCTCATATAGATGGACTCCGGTCTACATACTATATTCCTTCTCATGTCGAGATGGTTCCAACTGGGGGGGACATCGTAGAGGTCCATAGACCTGGGTATTGTGCTTTTTGTGTTTACCCTTTCGCAATTGGTAATACTTTTCCTCTTCTTCCGCTGGCGGAAGAGTTCTGCCGATTTTATGACGTCTGCCCGGTAGAACTATCCCCATATTTATATAAATTTTTCCTGATGCTGACAAAGTACACGGAGTTGGCTGGGTGTAAGGTCGACATCTGTCACCTATTACATTTGTTTTCCCCAAGCTTTCATAGAGGTACCATGATACATCTGCGACATCAGAGGACCAGGGGGCTGGCAGTTGGAATGGATGACAGGGCGAGACGTAAGTTTTGGCACAAGTACTTTTTTATCAAAATGGAGCACTTGGTGTCAGACCCCGCAGGATTTCCTGAATAGTGTAATCATAACCGTAGGTGTCGGTGACGTACACTTGTTATCTACTTTCATTCTTTCTAGTTCTTATTCATCCCAGCTAAGAGGCATGCACCATTACCCCGTCGTTGGTATTGAGGATTGGGTGGCTCGCATTCTACCTTACATAAAGGGATCCGAGATTGGGCCATTTTTTATAAACGCTTCGGATCGAAGGTCCCATCTAGTAAGTGTTACTTTACGTATTTTGACCTTTGGCTATTTGTTGTCATTCATTGATACGACCTATTTGTGGTGACAGGTCAATGGGCTTCCAAAAAGAAAGCTCCAGTACCGACATTTCGCCAGGCCATTGCATCGGCAGGGATGCAATTTACTTTGGCCGAGTCCACCCGCGCGGGTCGTACTCATACTTTGCCAACAAGGGACCCTCCTTAGGATGTTAGTGTACGACACAAGATCTCTTCCCGTCCTACCTACCAGTAGATGAGTCCGTCAACAGGGAGGAGGAGGAGTCGAGAAAGAGGAGAAGAGTGGAGCTCGGGAAAGCCATCGCCACCAGCGCCGTAAAGAATAAAGCAGTTGCTTCGAGAGTGGCGTCTTCACCTAGGTCAGGCACAGGGGCCATTTTTATTACGGATGCTATTTCGACCGGGGGGGGTCCCCTAGCGTCGAAGAGACATGCCAGGGCGGGGGACCTGTACGGGTTGCTGAAGGTGGTGCATCATCGACTGCTGGAGGGGATGGAGCGGTGCCTGCAGAGGAGGATGGTTCAGGCTCGGACGTCGATCCCGAAGATGTGCGGGCCTTTTTGGAGAGAAATAACTGCGTGGAAGTGAGAACGGAGGGTCCTGACCGACATATAATCATTCCAATGGGTTACGATCTTTTGGAAAATTCTAAGCAGGCAGTGTCGACATTTGCTCCCTTGTGTGCCGCTTCCAAGAACACGGCGCTTCAGGCGATGAGTGACGCTGGAGCTATCGCGGAGCATTTCCGGCATGGCTTTGCGAGTAAGTGCTCTTTTTTTGTTAGGATTTGCTTTGCATGTGTAATCTACTTAAGCTGACTTTCTTTCCTTTGCATGTCAGACTCTCATTATGGAGATCGAGCGTGACCGAAGGGATGAACGAAGGACGACCATTTTTGGGAAGGTGGCCTCCAAGTACAAAAAGTACCGCACCAAGCATCACGCATTGGCCGATGTTTTCACTTAAGATAGCGATTTTCAGCTGTTTCGCGATGGGCTTAAGCAGAAAAAGGAAGAGTTGGCACAGAAAGTTGAAGAGTTGAAAGAGCTGGATGATGAGCTGTAACGGCCCGACCGGTCGTTTTGAGCTTTTGCACTTTGCTTACCAATTCTCAGGCATGACTTGCCCCGTGTGGTGTATTATGATTTATGTAAATCGTTGGTGTTGGGTTTCAGGTTAATCAGAATGAATTTGGAAGAACAGTATCAGTTGAAAGCTTAAAATTTAAAAGGTTTGACCAAGATTTAATTTGTGTGTATTTGATCTTAGATTTGAATTTTTATTGTTTGGTTAGCTCCGTTAGGTGATTTGGGACTTAGGAGCATGATCGGAATGCATTTTGGAAGTCCGTGGAAGTTTTAGGCTTGAATTGGCGAAATTGAGATTTCGACGTTTTCTGGTAGATAGGCGAGATTTTGATATAGGGGTCAGAATGGAATTTCCGAGAGTTGCAATAGCTTCGTTGTGTCATTTGGGATGTGTGTGCAAAATTTCAGGTCATTCGCACGAGATTTGATAGGCTTTTTGATCGAAAGCATAATTTAAGAGTTCTTAGAGTTCTTAGGCTTGAATCCTATGTTAAATTGGTGATTTGATGTTGTTGTTAGCGGTACGAAATTTTGAACAAGTTTGAACAATGTCATGGGATGTGTTGGTACAATTGGTTTGAAATTCCAGGTAGGTTTCGGGATGTTTTAGGCCGAAAATCATAGTTGTAGCAGGTCCAGAAGGGTTGCATGCCTCGGAACCCACCCGCGTGGTTCACACAAAATGAAGTGCAGCCGTGGTAGGTGTTGTGCGGACCGCACAAAATAAAGTGCGGCCGTGGTAGGTGTTGTGGACCGCACAAAATGCAGTGCGACCGCGGTGGGGAACATTTCACTAGTCCTACTTCGGAAGCTCATATCTTTTGATCTACAAGGAATTTGGAGATGATTCAAAAATAAAAGTTGTATTCCTTCATGTCTAGTTTCCAGAAAGCTAATGATATTTCAATTTGGACATCTGTAACAAAAGTTATGGCAAAAATACTAAAGCATGTCACTGCAAAGGAAAGCTTGTGCGCCCGCGGTCGTTTTTGCGCGGACCGCACTGGTGGAAATCTGTGGGATACTCTATAAATACGAGGTTTTGGGTTTTATTTGATATTTTAACCTAGAGAGCTCGAATTTTGGCAATTTTTCGAAGGTTTTTCAAAAAATTCATCGGGGTAAGTGATTCTAACTCAGATTTGGCTATAGTACATGAATCTATCATTTAATTTGTGATTTAGGATGGAATTTGGGAAGAAATTGTAAAATCTTTCAAAAATGTAAAATGATGATTTGAAGGACCAAATGGTATCGAAATCGGATAATTTTTGTATGGTTAGACTCGTGAGAGTATAAGGATTTTAGTTTTGTGAATTTTGTCAAATTCCGAGATATGGGCCCGAGGGTCAGGTTTGACCAATTTCGGGAATTTTGTGGTAATTTGATTATTTTTGAGTGAGCTTTGTTACCTTAGCACATTTTGATGGTTTTCTACTGATTTCGGCTAGATTTGGAGCATCCAGAGGCCGATTCGAGAGGCAAAGGCATTGCGGGTTAGAGTTCGGACCGGATAGAGGTGAGTAATGATTGTAAATGATGTTCTGAGGGTTTGAAATCCCGGATTGCACATCGTAGTGCTATATTGAGGTGAGGCACACGCTTGACGATGAGTGTGGGGTCGTGTACTATTGAGGATTGTGACTTGGTCCGTCTAGATTGATGATTTTACCGCGTATTTGACTGAAAACTAATTGCTATCATCATTATTTGGGTTGAATGCCATATTTGAGCCTAGTGCCAGCTGTTTGAACCCTTCGGGGATTGTTGTTGATATTTTCTCACTGTTTTTATTTTATAGTTGAACTCAGTCATGTTATTTTCCACTGTTTTCAAAACTCAGCCAAGTTTATTTTGCTTTAACACTTGAAATGATATTTCAAACAATATTTTTGGGCTGAGCATCATATTTTACTGTTGCCCGAGTGGCTTATGTGATTTTTGACTGAGTAAGGCTAAGGTCCTGTATTGTGAGGATACTTTTGGATTGGGCTGCACGCCACAGCAGTGAGATACTGATTTGATTATAAGGTTGAGGGCCTGAGATATGTACGCCACGAGATGGCTTATTGATTGATATGAGGCCGAGGGCCTAGATTTGATGCCACGAGATGGCTTGATACTGTGCTTGGGCCGTAAGGGGCCCCTCCTAGAGTCTGCACACCCCCAGTGAGCGCGGGTACCCATTGTCATGTGAGATATAGCCCGAGGGGTTGGTACTGTTCTGAGATTGTGCTCGAGGGGCGAACCTTTATGTGTTTATCTTCTTAATTGCCTATCATTACCTGTTGATTGTGTATTTGTGCCCGAGGGGCAGATTTCTGTGCTTATCTGTATTAATTGTTTGCATTCGTTTGTGTAACTATTGAAAAAGTCATTTTAAAAGAAGTTTAAACTGAGCTAAGATATCTTAAGAGATTTTTATACCTTCACTGCTTTCTTACTGCTTTTGGACTACTTCTATACAACATCTTGATATGTTTTACGTGATTTCTTGCCTTTAGTCTTTATTTATTATTATTACTCAATGAGTCGGAGTACTCACATTACTCTCAGCACCCTGTGTGCAGATTCAGGTATGTTTTGGATGATCGGAGGCAGAGTCATCAGAGTTTAGCAAGGTAGTTGCCGGCGTTCGCAACACTATTTTTCTCTCTCTTCTTTTCATTAGACTGTATTTGTACACTCCAGGCTTTCATTATATTTATACCCTAGTAGATGCTTGTGACTTGTAACACCCCGGTTAGGGCTGTGTTGGTTGTACTTCTATACCTTATTGACATTATCTGCTACTTAGTATTGCTATATCATGTTTTAGACTACTTTTATAATATTTAACTATTTAAAAAATGAATTGGGTATAATTGGCTGACCTTGTCTTCATGAGAGGCACCACCATGACCGGGTTTGAGTTTAGGGTCATGAAAAGTTAGTATCAGAGCCTAGGTTACATAGGTCTTACGAGTCATGAGCAGGTTTAGTAGATTCTCGCGGATCGGTACAAAGACTTCTGTATTTATCCTCGAGAGGCTGCAGAACCTTTAGGAAAACTTCACATTCTTGAATTCTTATCGTGCGTCCTTTGATTCAGCTTGAAATGTAACTCTTTGAATTCCTTCCACGCATTCGTGTGCGTGCATGAGCATTCAATATCAGATGTGCATCGATTGCTTGTGATTCCCTGATTGAGAAGCGAGATACGTTCTCTGTGTGTTGATGTTGGGCCAGTCTGAAGGACTTGAGGCCGGATTTTTGCCTATAGCTTGAGCACCGTGGTGTTGATTGTGTGAGCAAGTGCTTTTGAATTTATATGTTCGGTATCTTTCCCTATTAGTGGAAGTGACGGTTGGATGGCTATGTAATGAGAATGTTAGTGTTGCGAGATGTATTCGTATGATTTGGAAGTGACGAGAAAGGTATGCTGGAGGATAGAAGAACTATTAGGTGCTTGATTTTCGTCTTGATTCAAGTTATAACCCGAGTTATGGGCGTGTGAAGAATCTTTTCATGTCTCCTTCTTGGGAGTGGAGTAGATTTCATGTTGCGGTATGAGTTCAGACTCAGGAAGACTAAGTGACTGCATAATGGTTATGACGGTGGAAGGTATACACAAATGTTAGTTTAAGGCAAAGCAGGTGGGTTATCTCCTGCGAAGTGTTCTGGAGTTGTGTGATCTTTATGTTGTCTGTTAGAAGATCCTATTTACAAGTGAAATATATGTGTGAACTTAATTTGGGTCGCTTAAGAGAGTTAGTTTAATTGTTATGAGAGTAAATGCGAGATTTGTAGAAGATATGAAGTACCAGATGGTCTGTGTTCCACGAGCTTATAAAGGATTGAGTTAATCTCACTATGGTGTTATGGCAGCAATAAAGTGTATGTGTTATGAGTTATGGTGCGTGTTTTGATCTATGGCTTCGAGCCAAGTAGGGGAGTCCGCTATGGAATAGTTGATTGCACGGTTATGTGCTCTAATGGTTCCAGCTCGATGATTATTTGTGAATCAGTTATGGCTCGAGTAAAGGAAATTTCAATAAAGGCTATGTTATGTTTTATGGGTGTACGAGAATCGGGGAATGATTTGAGTTGTGGTTGGTAAGGAATGCTCGGTGCATAGGGCATGAAGTTACTTGATTATATTGGAATGAGGTCACATTCTGCAGTGTCGGAGTGCTAGTGAAGCAAAGGTTGTTCAGTTCGTTTAATCAATCTAACTGCGGGTTGAGTAGAGTGGATGGCTCTAGAGAATGGCCCTTTTGTGTTCAAATCTCTACATGCAATAATTGGAGGCTTTCCATTTGTACTTATGGCTTGAAACTGAGTTTTCAGTGGAAGATGACAAGACTTGTAGTATTTTCTATATTTATTATGGGATTCTATATATCAGTATCGGGAAGGTGAAGGTAATGGCTTAAGGGAACACTTAAAAGAGTATTCAGCGGCTTATGAGCCTTAGACGGTGTGGCTTTATGCGGGTTCCGTGTGGTAAGTCTGGGTTGAGGAATTGTGATGATATAGCAAGGAGGGATATCAAGCTGAAGGTAAATCAGAAGGGAACTCGGATAGATGGGATAACTTGGTAGTAGGCCGGATCGGCATGGTAAGGATATGATTAGTTCCTTGGGGTGTTCAAGGTAATGAGTTTTTACGGGTATTCCGCGGCAATCCCTTGGGTTTTAGTGGCTTGCATAGGTTGGCTGAGTTAGGAAGATACAATCCTGACGGACTTGTTGTGCAAAGGGGAGTTGGAGAATTCTTGTCGATTTCTACCGTGATTAGAGATGTATAGTTCTGTCGGCGTGAGGAGCATGGGAAGTATTGTGATTTTCTTCCAGGTTGGGCTCAATGGAAAGTTCTTGGTTGGTTGAGTGCATAATTGCTTGTGGTTCAGAAGGATATGAAGGATATGAAGTTCTCATGGTTATCTTAGGATGGTATGGTATATGCGGTATACATGGAGGATCGAGATTTGCGTGTGTAAGGTTATGATTCAGTTTTGAATAGAAAGTCATAAAATTCTTAGGCAGCACGGGCAGTTTCAGATGATTAGAGAAATGAGCTTCAGATGATTAGGGGGATGATCTTCAGATGATTAAGAAAATGGTATTGCTAGTTGGAGTGACTTGACGAGGGTATATGTTTTAGGAAAGGCAATGTGATTAAGTTGATGGTATTTTGGTAGTATTGCGGCACCTTCTTGTTAGATCGATGGCTGGTGTTCTAGTTTGCTTGGTGGCACCAAGGAATTTTAGAGTATTTTTGGTGGAATGATTGGGTATTTGAGGTGCAGTATGCATTCAAACGGCGGAATTGGGATCAGGTATATTGATTCATGTGCCATATGGATTTGGAAACAGGGAAGTCTTCACATTCAGGCTATGTTGTGGTTGTGAGTCGTGTGTGTCAGCACTATTTAGTGACTGTCACGGTTTGGAGTCCCGAGCGGATCTTTTGTGCTTGGCATGTTAGATTTTGGATGGGATATTGGGTTCAGACTGGATGTCTCCGTGTTGTGTTGTTTTGGGCTATTGCGCTAAGGTGGCACTATTCGCTATGCCGGAAATGCCACGGATTGAGTGGCGAGGTCCGTAGGATTATGCCCTGGTGGAGTGGTTTTATATTTCGAAGACCCAGCGGATGACTGGGAAGGATTGTCTTTCTTATTTGGGCTTTTGTGATGGATATCAGTGTAGAGGCTTCTACCATTGATTCAGTTCCGGTGGTGAGGGACTTTTCGGATGTGTTTCTTATGGCCGAGCAAGGTTATTGATTTTGGTATTAATTTGATGCCGGGAGCCGTATCATATGGCACCGGCAGAGTTAGAGGAATTGAAGGAACAACCTCAGGATTTCCTTGATGAGGAGTTTCATTGGCAGGCCAATGTGGATGCGTGTTCTAACTTGAGTCGGCTTGGGTGGCTCCGAATTGTATTGCTGAGAGAGGTGTTGTGATTTGTCGGTTATAGGCACCTAGGGTGCGGTTCTATTGGGGTTTCATAGTGGAAGTCGAGTGGGAAGAGTGATTGGGTGTTGCTTAGTGAATGGCGTATCGGTTATGTCCTTTCGGGTTAGTGTGGTGTATGTTATTTGCTTCACCGTGGGTATGATGATTTGGTTTGGTTCCAAACATCGAATTGTCCATGGTTGTCAATTTCGAGCATAGTGACTTAAGGTGGTTCATGTGGAGCAGTATTGGATAAGGTCGCACATCGCAGCGAAGTTATGTGGAGGTATAACCTTGCAGGTTAGATTCATATGTTTTTTTCCTAATATCCCACGATGCGGATGGGTTCTCAGCCTTGTGTTGTGGTGGTACTGGTGAGCTTGAGGTACATCTCTTTCATTTGGGTCATTTTCATGATTTTAGTATGTCCGGACTATTGCTTATTGGTGCACGTATTGTGCAAGTTGTGGCTTAGGCCTACATTGAGGTGTCGTGTCACCAGAGTAGTGTGTTTGATTAGAGGAGACCGTTGGGATCATTAATGAATACGAACGGGTTCTATTTCAGCATATCAGAGGGATAATATCGAGCTTCGGCTTAGAAATTTGCTGCGGTATTTGGCAAAGGAGAAGTAGCTTCTTCAATGGTTGATCTGGGAAATGGTTATGGCTTACCGCGTGTTTTAATGATCTTTGGCAGTATATGAAAGTGTTGGGGTGAGACTTTAGTTAATAAGAGTTTTCTATCGATATTCGGGTGTTCTGTGCAGCTGTTGTAATTAGAAGTTATCACTACGAGTGTTTGAGTTATGTGGTATATCAAGTGATTGCACCTGAGATTACAAGTATGGGTGATTACAGCTTGTTTGGGCTTATTCGAAAAATAGATGTGAGATTCTGATCTTGTGAATGTTTTCAGAAGAGGAAATGTGGTTCTAAGGCTTATGGGCTAGGTTGGAATGTGGAAATGCAGTTTCATTGTGTTATCGGACCTATATGAGTTAGGGTGACGTGGGATCACCCCCGGGTATATGCATGGTAAGGTTCTTCAAGCGATTGGTTGGCTTTTGGAACAACTCTAAGCACGTTCGAGGACGAACGTATGTTTATGTAGGGAGGATGTAACGACCCGACCGGTCGTTTTGAGCTTTTGCACTTCGCTCGCCAGTTCTCGGGCATGACTTGCCCCGTGTGTTGTATTATGACTTATGTAAATTGTTGGTGTTGGGTTTCAGGTTAATCAGAATGAATTTGGAAGAACAGTCTCACTTGAAAGTTTAAAATTTGAAAGGTTTGACCAAGATTTGACTAGTGTGTATTTGATCTCAAATTGGATTTTTTATGGTTTGGTTAGCTCTGTTAAGTGATTTGGGACTTAGAAGCGTGATCGGAATGTATTTTGGAAGTCCGTGGAAGGTTTAGGCTTGAATTGGCGAAATTGAGATTTCGGCGTTTTCCGGTTGATAGGCGAGATTTTGATATAGGGGTCGGAATGGAATTTCCGAGAGTTGCAGTAGCTTTGTTGTGTCATTTGGGATGTGTGCACAAAATTTCAGGTCATTCGTACGAGATTTGATAGGCTTTTTGATTGAAAACATAATTTAAGAGTTTTTGGAGTTCTTAGGCTTGAATCCTATGTTAAATTGGTGATTTGATGTTGTTGTGAGCGTTCTGAAGTTTTGAACAAGTTTGAACAATGTCATGGGATGTGTTGGTATAATTGGTTTGAAGTTTCGAGAGTTCCGGGTAGGTTCCGGGATGTTTTAGGCCGAAAATCATAGCTGCAGCAGGTCCAGAAGGGTTGCAGGCCTCAGAACCCACCTGCGCGGTCCGCACAAAATGAAGTGCGGCCGCGGTAGTTGTTGCGCGGACCGCACAAAATGCAGTGCGGCCGCGGTGGGGAACATTTCACTGGTCCTACTTTGGAAGCTCATATCTTTTGATCTACAAGGAATTTTGAGATGATTCAAAAATGAAAGTTGTAGTCCTTCGTGTCTGATTTCCAGAAAGATAAAGATATTGCAATTTGGACATATGTAGCCAAAGTTATGGCCAAAATACTAAAGTGTGTCACTGCAAAGGAAAACATGTGCGCTCGCGGTCATTTTTGCACGGACCGCACTGGTGGAAATCTGTGGGATACTCTATAAATACGAGGTTTTGGGTTTTATTTGATATTTTGACCTAGAGACTCGGATTTTGGCGATTTTTTGAAGGTTTTTCAAAAAATTCATCGGGGTAAGTGATTCTAACTTAGATTTGGCTAGAGTACATGAATCTATCATTGAATTCATCATTTAATTCGTGATTTGGGATGGAATTTGGGAAGAAATTGTAAAATCTTTTAAAAATGTAAAATGATGATTTGAAGGACCAAATAGTATTGGAATTGGATAATTTTCGTATGGTTAGACTCGTGAGAATATAAGGATTTTAGTTTTGTGAATTTTGTCAAATTCTGAGATGTGAGCCCGGGGGTCGGGTTTGACCAATTTCGGGAATTTTGTGGTAATTTGATTATTTTTGAGTGCGCTTTGTTCCCTTATCATATTTTGATGGTTTTGTACTGATTTCAGCTAGATTTGGAGCATCAAGAAGCTGAGTCGAGAGGCAAAGGTATCGCGGGCTAGAGTTCGGACTAGATAGAGGTGAGTAATGATTGTAAATGATGTTCTGAGGGTTTGAAACCCCGGATTGCACATCGTAGTGCTATATTGAGGTGAGACACACGCTTGACGACGAGCGTGGGGTCATGTACTATTGGGGATTGTGACTTGGTTCGTCCCAATTGATAATTTTACCACGTATTTGACTGAAAACTATTTGCTATCATCATTATTTGGGCTGAATGCCATATTTGGGCCTAATGCCAGCTATTTGAACCCTTCGAAGATTGTTGTTGATATTTCCTCATTGTTTTGATTTTATAGTTGAACTCCGTCATGTTATTTTCCACTGTTTTCAAAACTCAGCCGAGTTTATTTTGCTTTAACACTTGAAATGATATTTCAAACAACATTTTTGGGCTGAGCATCATGTTTTACTGTTGCCCGAGTGTCTTATGTGATTTTTGACTGAGTAAGGTCGAGGGCCTGTATTGTGAGGATACTTTTGGATCGGGCTGCACGCCGTAACAGTGAGATACTGATTTGATTATAAGGCTGAGGGCCTGAGATATGTACACCACGAGGTAGCTTGTTGATTGATATGAGTCCGAGGGCTTAAATTTGATGCCACGAGATGGCTTGATATTGCGCTTGGGCCGTAAGGGGCCCCTCCCGGAGTCTGCACACTCCTAGTGAGCGCAGGTACCCATTGTGATGTGAGATATAGCCCGAGGGGCTGGTACTATTTTGAGATTGTGCCCGAGGGGCGAACCTTTATGTGTTTATCTTCTTAATTGCCTGTCATTACCTGTTGATTGTGTATTTTTGCCCGTGGGGCGAATTTCTGTGCTTATCTGTACTAATTGTTTGCATTCGTTTGTGTAACAGTTGAAAAAGTCATTTTTAAAGAAGATTAAATTGAGCTAAGATATTTTAAGAGATTTTTATAGCTTCACTGTTTTCTTACTGGTTTTGGACTGCTTATATACAACATATTGATATGTTTTACGTGATTTCTTACCTTCGGTCTTTATTTATTATTATTACTCACTAAGTTGAAGTACTCACATTACTCCCTGCACCTTGTGTGCAGATTCAGGTATGTTTTGGTTGATCGGAGGCAGAGTCATCAGAGTTTAGCAAGGTAGCTGCCGGCATTCGCAGCACTATTTTTCTCTCTCTTCTTTTCATTAGACTGTATTTGTACACTCCAGGTTTTCAGTTGTATTTATACCCTAGTAGATGCTCATGACTTGTGACACCCCGATTAAGGTTGTGTTGGGTTGTACTTCTGCACCTTATTGACATTATCTGCTACTTAGTATTGTTATATCATGTTTTAGAGTGCTTTTATGATATTTAACTATTTAAAAAGTGAATTGGGTATAATTGGTTGGCCTTGTCTTCATGCGAGGCGCCATCACGACCGGGTTCAGGTTTAGGGTCGTGACAAGAGCTGATGAAGGCCATTGGCCGATGCAGTGAACTAGAGGCGGCTCTTAAGGCCAAGGAGGATAAGCTCGAAGTGAGCAAGGGGGTGATGGCCGAGAATGCCGACCTTCAGGCGCATGTGGCCACCTTGACTGCTGAGCTTGGGCGAATATAGGTGGAGGCTGTCGATCTGAGGGGTGAATTGAGCATTAAGGCTAATGAATTGGCTCGTACTGAAAAGGGCAGGGTGACTGCCGTATCTAAGGTAGTGGCTCTAGAAGATGCATTTCGTGTTTGTAGGTCTGAGCGGGATAATGAGATGGAGAAGTTGGCGCTCAAGGTAGCGAGGTTAGAGGAACGGATCCAAGATTTGGAGGCGGAATTGTTTGTGTTAAATGAACGGGTTGTTGCTTTGAAGGCAGAGGAGGTGTTCCTTCCACGTCTCATACCTCACTTGATCTCATCGTGCCGCGGGAGTTGTATGAGATGTGGGTCCATGCCGAGGCTCAGTTTGACGTGTACAAGTCCCTACAGGCTAACGAGAAGGTTTTTGAGGCAGAACTCGAGGGTATTCGTGTTAAAGCACGTGCATCCCGTGAAGCCAGCGGTTAAGATCCCGATACGCCTGGCGGGGATGACGTGTATGATGATGATGCGGATAGGCTCACCTTTGATTCTTGGTATAACGAGGAGTATGCCGCGGGGGATGATGCGGCGTAAGGTTGTTGTACTTATTTTGTTTTTATTTGTTGTGTTTGTGAGGGCGTCTTCGAGCCTTTATAAAACGTTTTTGTAATACAACAGTTGTAATGAAATTCTTACCTTTTTGTTGTGTACTTCCGAATTGTTA
This sequence comes from Nicotiana tabacum, assembly GCF_000715075.1. Classification (NCBI taxonomy): domain Eukaryota; kingdom Viridiplantae; phylum Streptophyta; class Magnoliopsida; order Solanales; family Solanaceae; genus Nicotiana; species Nicotiana tabacum. The sequence continues at coordinate 180,380,015 of NC_134082.1, read as the reverse complement.
TTTATTTGCTGTGAGGGGGTCGCTAGCTTTTCCGTCGCTTGTGTATAATGTTTTGGCGTAGTCGATCGTATATTTTGGTAACTCGAGCGAGGTCGAATGTTAAGTAATTCGAGCAAGGTCGAATGTTAAGTGATTCGAGCGAGGTCGAATTTTTTCTTTTGGCGATGGCCTTTGGTCGTAGGGTGTTATTTCGAGTTAAGGTTGAAATGTTAAATGTTAAGATTTTTTTCTTTTGGCGATGGCCTTTGCCCGTAGGGTGTTATTTCGAGTTAAGGTCTAAATGTTAACTTGTTGTAATTTGAGCGAGGTCGAATTTTTTTTTGGCGATGGCCTTTGGCCGTAGGGGTGTTATTTCGAGTTAAGGTCGAAATGTTAACCCATTGTAATTCGAGCGAGGTCAAATGTTTTTTTTGGCGATGAATTTTGGCCATAAGGCTGTTATTTCGAGTTAAGATCGAAATGTTAACCCGTTGTAATTCGAGCGAGGTCGAATGTTAGATGAAAAAAAATGATGGAGAGTAAAATGTTGCTTTATTTCACTTCGTTGGAGAATATCTTGGTGGAGTACGAAATGCTGCTTTATTCCATTCACTGGCGTACTATACATGTCTGTTTCATACATATATTGGAGAAGTTTCCATGTATCTAGTCCCTTCATCGTTCGACCTGGAGAGATTATCGGCAAGCGGGGCGATGAATTATACTTTGAACTTCGAGATGTCCCCCTCGTTGCCTCGTTAAAAACCTCCCCGAGAAAACCCAATTGGGACAAAACCCGGGTGAGGGAAAAAGAGTACGACTTAAGGGGCATCCTTTTTCAGAAGTTGAAGTATTTGATGTGGGCGACATTCCAGTTGTTTTGTAGTAGTTTTCCTTCCATTGTTTCTACTTGGAATGCTCCTTTGCTTACTGTCGCTGTGATTTTGTACGGCCCGTCCTAATTGGTTCCTAGTTTGCCTTCTTTCAGGTCTTTGGTCGCTTGTGTTTTGGACTTGAGAATATAGTCTCCAACATTGAGTGGTCGTATTTTGGCCTTCTTGTTGTAGTATCTTTCTGCTTGTTGTTTTTGGGCTACCATCCTTACATAAGCCATGTCTCTTAGTTTTTCTGCCTTGTCAAGGTCTTATTTTTTGTTCTCATCGTTGTTTGGTCCGCTTTCATTGGAGTATCTCAGGCTAGGCTCTCCGACCTCGATAGGTATCATGGCATAAGTCCCATAGACTAATGAATATGGCGTTTCGCCTGTGCTCATTTTTGGCGTGGTGCGGTAGGCCCATAATACCTCTGGTAGCAACTCCGACCATAGCCCTTTGGCGTTCTCAAGCTTTTTCTTTAATATATTCAATATTATTTTGTTGGAGGATTTGGCTTGACCGTTGCCAGCGGGATGATATGGCGTGGAGAGTATTCGCTTGATGCGCCATTTCTCGAAGAATTTGGTTGTCTTTTTCCCGGTGAACTGGGGCCCATTATCGCAGCTGATTTCTTTGGGGATGCCGAAGCGACGTATAATGTTCTTCCATATGAATATGATGACTTCCTGTTCGTGTATTTGGGTGAATCCACCTGCTTCCACTCATTTGGAAAAGTAGTCAGTTAAAACTAAAAGGAAGCGCGTCTTACCTCGCCCCGCTGGGAGGGATCCGACAATGTCCATTCCCCATTTGATGAACGACCATGGTGAAGTGACAAAGTGGAGGAGTTAGCCCACTTGATGTATCATAGGCTCGTACTTTTGGCACTGCTCGCATCTCTTGACATAATCTACGGCTTCCTTTTTCATAGTAGGCCAGTAATATCCTGCCTAAATGAGGCATCTGACGAGGGCTCAGTTGCTTGTATGGGCACCACAATGACCCTCGTGTACTTCTTTGAGCACGCGCCTTGTTGACTCGGCCCTAGGCATTTTGCCAAGGCCCCCCCAAATGTTCTCTTGTATAGGTCGTGATTTTTGAGGTTGTACCTTGCCGCCTGCATTCGAAGCTTTTTGGCTTCCTTTTTGTCTTGTAGGAGTGTTCCCTCCTGCAAATATGTCATGATGCAGTTGCACCAGTCCCAAATCAAATTTATAGAATGTACCTCGAGCTGGTCTATTGATGAGTGGATGAGGATGACCACGTTTTCTTTAGTGATATTTTTGGTGGCGACTGCTAGTTTGGCGAGGCCATCCGCCTCGATGTTTTGAGCTCGGGGTATCTGGTCGAGTCAGCATTCATCAAATTCTGGCAGTAGTTTGTGAATTTCTGCCTAGTACTTTTGTAGGCTTTGCTCTTTGATTTGGAAAGTCCCTATAACTTGGTTGACAACGAGTTGCGAGTCGCATCTGAGGACGAATCGTTGTGCTCTATATTTGAGAGCTAGCTTTAACCCTACAATTACGGCCTTATTATTAGTCATATCGAGGCACCGTATATTGGTGAATAATTTCCCTTGTTGGGACCTCGAGTACGAGTCCCAGTCCAGACCCCCATGCGTTGGATGTGTCATTGGTGTAAAGAACCTAGAGGTCGGGTTGCCCAGAGGAAGTATGAAAAGCTTCCTACTTGACCTCGGGCATTATTTTGGCACTGAAATCGGCAACGAAGTCGGCGAGTACCTGCGACTTTATCGTTGTTCGCAGCTGATATGTTATATCATGCTCGCTCAGTTCTATGGCCCATTTGGCCAATCTTCCCGACAATTCGGGTTTAAGTAGGATGCTTCGTAGGGGAAAAGTCGTCACTATCGATATGGGGTGGCATTGAAAATAGGGTCTAAGCTTTCGTAAAGCTATAACCAATGCTAAGGCCAATTTCTCAAGGTGGGGGTACCTCGTTTCGGCGCTGACGAGGGTTTTGCTAATATAATAAATTAGGAATTGCGTACCTTTATTCTCGCAGATCAGCACCGCACTTACCGCGACTTCTGAGAAGGCCAAATATACTTAGAGGCGCTCGCGCGGGCTCTGCTTTGGCAAGTAGTGGGGGCGAGGATAGGTACGCTTTTAGTTCTTTCAAGGCATCAATGCATTCTGAGTTCCACTAAAGCCCATTGTCTTTTTTCAGCACGTTAAAGAATTTGTGGCATCTATTGGATGACCGCGAGATAAATCTTGACAGAGCGGCTATACGGCCAGTCAGTTTTTGCACTTGTTTATTGTTGGTCGACACCTCAGGTATCCTTTCAATGGCTTTGATTTGATTTGGATTGACCTCGATGCCTCTTTGGGATACCAAGAAATTGCCCGAGGTTATGCCGAAGGCTTCTTTCAGGTGATCGATGTGGTCTTCTTTCTTTTTGATTTAACCAACATGTCGTCGATGTAAACTTCCATTATTTTGCCGAGTTGATCTTTGAATATCTTGGTGACCAACCTTTGGTACATTGCCCCTGCATTCTTCAACCTAAACGACATGACTCTGTAGTAGTACGTTCCTTGATGAATGATGAAAGCAGTTTTCTCTTTGTCCTCTTCCTCCATGAGGATTTGGTTGTAACCCGAGTAGGCGTCCAAGAAGCTTAGCAACTCGTGTCCTGTTGTTGCGTCGATGAGCTGGTCGATATGCGACAATGGGAAAGAATCTTTTGGGCACGCCTTGTTTAGGTATGTGAAATCTACGCACATCCGCCATTTTCCATTTTTCTTTTTTACCATGACCACGTTGGCGACCCATTAGGGGTATTTTGATTCTCAGATGGAACTGTTGGCGAAGAGCTTATCCACTTCATCACTTACGGCCTCGTTGATTGCAACATTGAATTTCCTTTTTATTTGTCGTACTGGTGGACAGAGTGGGTCGATGTTCAACTTATGCGTGGCCACGTCTTTCGGGACACTCGGCATATCTGCATGGGAGAAAGCAAATAGATCGGCATTGTCAATAAAAAACTTGTGAAATTTACTTGGTTCTGAGAGCTTATGTCCGATGTAAGCCTTTTTGCTGTTGTCGTTATTGTTCAATTGGATGGGATCGAGATCTTTTACCATTGACTCAGCCGCTTCTATGATGTCGGGGTCCCTGATGATGTCTATTTGTACGTCGAATCCGGCCCCTAACTATGGTAATTGTTATGCCTCTACGTCCGTTCTCTTCATCTGTTGGGTGTACGTGCAATCTTGGGCGATACGATAGAATTCTTGGGCGGCGTTGTTCGCCCCGGATATTGAATATTCCCTATAGAGTAGGGAACTTGATAACTTGATAGAGGCCCTATGGGATGGCCCCCATGGCGTGTATCCATGGCCGCCCTATGATGGCATTGTAAGATGTGTCTTGGTTCATGACATGGAATGTTGTTTCCAGGGTGATGCCCCTGGCCAGAATAGGTAGCGTTATCTACCCAGAGGTTCGCTCAACTATATTATTAAAACCTGTTAGTGTTATGCAACGCGGTATTATTTTGTCCTCGAGTCTCATTTGTGCGAGGACTCGAGGGCAGATAATACACGCGCCGCTTCCGTCGTCTACCATTATTCTTCTTACATCAATGTCTAAAATATGTAAAGTAATAACAAGAGCATCGAAATGAGGTCAAGTCAAACCGTCGGTATCCGACTTGTCGAAGATGATACTGTCTCCGAGGTCGTCGTACCGTTCGTGGGTGATCGACCATTTCAGTTTATGCGTAGTGGTGAACTTCACATGGTTGATCGTTGCTTCATCACCTCCACCGATAATCATTTGGATGGTACAAGCGGGGGAGAGTGGCTTTGGAGGTCCCTGGTGTTGTTCGCGTTCGCGGGCAAAGTTGGCTCGTCCACGATCGCTCATAAGTTCCCTCAGGTGCCCTTGATTTAAAATTCTTACTACCTCTTGTCGCAGACCTATGCAGTCCTCAGTTTTGTGATCCCGTTCCTGGTGAAATTCACAGAGGATGTTCGACTTCCGAGTATTTGGGTCGGACTTCATCTTTTGTGGCCATTTCACCTTCGTGCCGAGCTTCTTTAGTGCGTACACTATTTCTGAAGGGGAAATACAAAAATTGTGAGCGGATAAGAGTGGAGGCATACCTCTTTCGTTTCGTTGAGTCCTTGTGTGCGGCCTGGGCGGCCCTTCCATATGTCGAGAAAGTGGTGGGATGGCTATTCTAATGTTGGGATGATGTCTTTCTCGGCTGAGACGGGGGCCCGACTGATCCCTTCGAACATCATTACGACGATCTTTCCTCAATTCTGCTTGAACTGACATCGGCCATTGGGTCAGACCGTTAAGGTCGTCCTTGTCGGCTCTTACCTGGGCGCAATATGCATTGTGGATTTCTTCCCAAGTGGTGGTAGGGTATTTCATGAGCCTGCTTAATAGTTTTCTGGTTGCTCTCGACCCGTTCCTGCTCAACCCGTTCTGAAAGGCCGCTACCGCCATCCCTTCTGATACATTTGGTAGGCTCATTCTCACCCTGTTAAACCGGGCGAGAAATTCCTTGAGTCCCTCACCAGACGATTGCCTAACGACGAATATGTCATTTACCCTGGCTTATGCCTTCTTAGCCCCTGCATGGGCATGCAAACTCGTCGACCATTTCCTGGAACGTTGCAATTGACCAAGCTGGCAGTTGTGAATACAAGGTTAGGGCTCTCCCTGTTAGGGTTTAATCGAACTTTTTCAGTAGCACCGATGGTACTTGCTCCATCGAAAGATCGTTGCCCTTCACCGCTGTAGCGTAGTGGACGATATAATCTTCTAGGTCTGTAGTACCATCGTATATCTTCAGGTACGGTGGCATTTTGAAGGTTTTGGGAATGGCGCATGAAGCTGCTTCTTTGTTGTACGGTTGTTCGATGAATCGACCAACGTCTCATTTTGGTAGTAACTTTGGGGCGCCTGGTATCTTGTCGACCCTTTCTTGGTGTTCTTTCATCTGGTCGCGGAATGCCTTGTTTTTGTTTTCCATTTTTTCCATTTTCTTTAGAATGAGTGCGAGCGCATCGTTACCTGCATCCATAGTGGGGTAAGTGTTACCTGTTTGAGGAAGGGGCTGCTCGCCAGTAGTTGTTACGATATCTGTTTGCGCGGTGTTTTTGTTCTCCCTTTGAGCAGGTCTGTCGAGTATATTGTTTAGAGTGCTTGTCAGCCACTCTTCTAGTAGTTTCTTCACTACTGGTGGTGCTTCTTCAGTTGTGGATGTGGAGGCTCTCCTTTCGCGTGAAACTGTCCCGCTTTCATGAGGGGGAGGTGAAATACTTCGCCTGGGCGTAGCGTTTGGTGTCACATTCTCGTCGTCTCCCTTGCCATCTTCGTATCGCTTTCAGTCTCGCATCTCGTTTTCGTGCCATCGTTAATTTGTGTAAACGTGGAAGAGATGGGTTTTTTATGATCTAGAAAGAACTATAGTTTTAATTGAAACCTCCCCACAGACGGCGCCAAATTGTTTGAGCAAATATATGTTAAACCAATTTATAATAAGTTAATAGAGAGAATCTCAGTTGAACTTAATAAATCCTAGACCGAATAAAACAAAACTCGTGTATAACAAGTTGAGTCTGGGTACATTAAATAGTGCACTTGATATGCTATGATTGACAAAATATGCAATATCATAAATGCATAATAAATACAAGAAATGACAAGGGTTATAGTGTAAAGGAATCGTCACCCAATGATTGTATGATTGGGTGTTTCCTTTCTCTGACGATGTAGAAAGGCAAGTCGTCAAGATGTATATGGGATCTTGAGATTTATGGATAAATGTTGAATAATATGTGCTTGAATAAAATGAATAAGACAACTCTTTCGTATATTCTTCTCTCAACTTTACAATATATATATTTTTTGTTCGGAATGCAAATCCCCCCTTTTTCTTCCCTATCTTTTCCTATTTATAAGGGGCATTTACAAAAAAAAAACCTAAAAAGTACAACATAAAGAATATAGGAATATTCTTTAGGCTTACTTCTGAATTTAAGTTACCGTTACTGTCCTATCTTAACTGTTCGCTTCTAGCGTCGGCCTTTATGAGGACGACCTTCAGTCGTTGTGTCGTGGTCGACCCCGTCTTTTGTCTTGCTAATCCGTTGTCGTGGTTACCAAATTTGGATCTATACACCAATCACGTGATTTTTGTGATAAAGAGTGGTAATGAGAAGCAAACTAGAATATTATACTAAACTGAGTGAATTATCTCAATTTAGCTCCATACAAAATTTGATGTATGGTCCCTAATTGTTCAAGAGAATAATTTCTTCCTTATTTATGTAATATTATTTCCTTTTGACCAATAAGAACATGCAATCCAATAATCTAATTTTCAGAATCAACTTCCAACTATTCATCTGCCTCATGTTTTTTGGCACATTTAAAAATAATTCATTGTGCCTCATTATGAATATCATAAATGAAATGGTTAAATGGTGCAACATATTAAATAATTGCAATCAAATACCAAAAGGATATCTTTAGAAGGAGAAAAACATAAAAAAAGAAAAAGAAAACACCCAAAAGGGACAGTTGCCTTCTGGGATAGCGAAACGACGTCGCTGTTATCGTAGCGTCAACGCCACATACGGGAAACCATTCAGCAATCCCGTTCAAAACGTACTCCTCCATTTCCTCTAATTCTCTGAATTCAATACTATTAGGATTAGGGTTACAGACACAAATCAAAGATTTTGCCCATCATCATCCATATCCCATCCCAAACATGGCAAGCAGATCCGGCAACCGACAACAGGCTAACGCCGGTGGAGCAGCAAACACAGCAAAACCAGCGATGAGAAAGCCAGTATTCATAAAAGTGGATCAGTTGAAACCGGGAACAAGTGGTCACAATCTGACGGTTAAGGTTGTGAGTGCCAACACAGTACTCAGCAAGAAACCTAGGAATCCATCATCATCGTTGCGTGTGCCAGCACGACCCCAACAGAACACCCGCATCTCCGAATGTCTTGTTGGAGATGAATCTGGATCCATCCTTTTCACTGCTCGTAACGATCAAGGTTTATTCCCCCTTCTCTTATTTATGTTTTCACCTTTTCTGTTGCAATTTTGGACCCCCCCCCCCCCCCTCCCCCCCCTTTTTTGACATTTTGTTAATCTGTTTAATTTTATATGGTCTGTAGATTATGGTTATGCTGATCTGCATTGTGGTCGAAGGAGAGTTGTTTGTGATTGAAAATAAAACTTTTTTTTTTTGATGAAGTAAGTGGAATATATCATAAAATGCATCAGGAAGATGCAAAAGTTATAAAGAAAGTGAGTTTGACAGCTTATTTACAATTGAGTGCTACAAAACTAAAGAGCTGACAAAGTCCAAAAAAACATCAGAGTTGTTTACAGTAGTAAAGTTAGCCCAGTGAAACAAATTAACCAAACATCTAGCCTTTAAGCAACCTATTGAAGTTGATAATCCTTCAAAACATCTACTATTCCTTTCGACCCAGATACACCAAAAAATGCTTGCAGGTACCATATTCCAGACTTTCTTGATGGTTCTGTCAACTTCCCTTGAGCTCCAGCTCACATATGCCTCTCTGGCATTGAATGGCATAGTCCAGTGTTGACCAAAAATACTAAGAAACATGTTCCATATGTCTGTGGCTACTGAACAATGTAGGAAAAGATGGTTAACAGATTCTGAGTTCACTTGGCACATGTAACACCTGTTGGCCCGTGGAAAATTTCTTCTGGTAAGGTTGTCTTGGGTGAGGCATGCATCCTTTAAGGCCAACCAGCTGAAGCAGCAGACTTTGGGTGGCAATTTTGTCTTCCATACTAGTTTCCAAGGCCATAGATCAATCATCATACTGTTGGAGCACATTTTAGCGTACCCTGCCTTGACAGAGTAAGTTCCATCCTTTGAGTTTCCCCATTTCAGTTTGTCCTTCAGTTGAGTGTTTATAGTGCGATTCTCCAATAACTTTAGCAGGTCTATGTAATCCTCCACCTCCCAATCTTGCAGGTTTCTTCTGAGGATCGGGCTCCATGTGTTGCCTTCTCCCTTATGAGAAACAAGGGATTCTGTATTTCTTGTAATAAGAAAGAGATTTGGAAAAGCTTCCTTTAGTGTTGAGTCCCCTATCCATTTTTCAGTCCAGAATTTTGTAGTGGCCCCGTCGCCAATCTGAAAATGAATGTTATTAGAGAAAGCTCCCCATAAATTGTGTATGCTCTTCCATAATCCTGTGCCATAAGGAGTTCTAATTCTGTTGGTACACCAATGGTTGAGTCTACCATATTTTGTTATGATAACTTCCTTCCATAAGCCAGCATCATCTTGATTAAACCTCCAGTGCCATTTCATCAACATACTTTTGTTATGTAAGGCTAGGTCCTTAACTCCAAGTCCACCAAGTGCTTTCGGAAGTGTGACTTTGGTCCATTTCACCAGGTGAATCTTGTGACTGATGTTATTCCCTTCCCATAGAAAGTTCCTTCTTATCCTGTCCAATTGCTTTTGAACCTTTGCTGGGATAGGAAAGAGTGCCATGAAATAGGTGGGTATGCTATCTAATACACTATTGATAAGAGTAAGCCTGCCACCAAGAGATATGTATTGCCTCTGCCACGTAGCCAATTTCTTCTCAAATTGAATTTCAACTACTGCATTCCATATCTCAGTAGACTTGTATTTGGCACCTAAAGGAAGACCCAAATATGTGGTGGGGAAAGAGCCTGTATTACAACCCATAATGTCTGCTAGTTCTAGCAAATTTGGTACCGAGTTCACTGGGTAGATAACACTTTTGAGCATATTAATGTGCAGGCCAAACATAGCTTCAAATAACATAAGAGTGATGTTTAGGTGAAGGACTTGAGACTTTTCTGCTCCACAGAAGATGAGGGTGTCATCTGCAAACAGAAGGTGTGACACAGAAATAGGAGAGCTCCTGCTATTACCCACTGAGAACCCTTCAAACCATTGTAGTTGTTTAGCTTTTTCAAGCATTGGACTTATAGCCAGTATAAAAAGGAAGGGTGAAAGAGGGTCCCCCCGTCTAATCCCTCTCTTTGGAGAGAAGAATCCCACTGGGCTTCTATTAACAAGAATGGAGTACTTGACTGTAGTGATGCAGTATCTAATCCACTTGATCCATTCTCTCTGAATCCCATTTGTCTAAGTATTGAGAATAGATAAGACCAACCCAATTTGTCAAAAGCTTTTTCAACATCCAACTTGAGTAAAAGTCCAGCTTCCCTCGTTCTCATTTTCCAGTCCAAAACTTCATTTGCTATAAGAGTAGCATCAGTTATTTGCCTCCCCTTGATAGAAGCATTTTGATGACCAGAAACAAGCTTCCCTATCACCCCTTTGAGTCTTTCAGCTAGCACTGTAGCTACAATCTTGTAAATGCTGCCTATGAGACTTATAGGTCTATAATCTCTTAGCTCTATAGCTCCTTTTCTTTTAGGGATGAGTGCAATAAATGATGCGTTGAAAGACTTAACCATGTGGCAGTTTTGATGGAAGTGGTTGATGGCGGCAAGTACATCATGCTTAATGGTATCCCATGACTTCTGAAAGAAGGCCATTGTGAAGCCATCTGGACCGGGGCTCTTGTCAGGGGCACAACTGTTTATGGCATCTCTCACTTCATCTTCTGAAAAGGCATTCTCCAGATCCACCCTTTCTTCAGGTGTTAGGCGCTTCTAGACCCTCAAAATGTGTTGTAGGTCTCCAATCCTCATCCTCAGAGTATAGATTCTGGTAGTAGTCGAGTATTTTACCTTTGATAAGATCTTTGTCCTCAATGATTTCATCGTCCACCTTTAGCATGTCTATGCAGTTGTATCTTCTGTGGGAGTTAGCAACTTTTTGGAAGAATTTTGTGTTCCTATCCCCTTTTTTAAGCCACAAGCACCTGGATTTTTGTCTCCATGAAATCTCCTCTGTCTTTGCCAGGTGCTGTAGTTCAATCTTTAAGTTCAACATCGTTGTTTTTTCAGCTTGGCTCAAGATCCTGCCTTCAGTTAGTTGCTCCAGTAGCGTCAGTTCCTCCAAAGCTCTGGCTTTCCTTGTTTCTATTTTGCCAAATACTTCTTTGTTCCATATGGCTATGTCTTTCTTCAGATGTTTCAGCTTTTGGAAAAGGATAAAGTCAGGGGTGCCATTAACCATGTAACTTTGCCACCATTCTGAAATTTTTTCCCTGAAACCCTCGTGTTGTAGCCACATATTTTCAAATTTGAAGTAGGAAGGATTTGATGACCAGTCACCACTTTCCAACACTATTGGCCTGTGATCTGATATAACCTTTGGGAGAGCTAATTGCTTCACAGAGCCAAAGGTGTCATTCCATTCATTGGAGATGAGGAATCTCTCAATCCTAGATGCTTGAGCAGAGTTTTCTCCCCTAAACCAGGTATATGTGGCTCCCTGGAGTGGGAGATCAATCAATTCCATCTCTTGGATGAAGTCAGAAAAATTTCTCATAGCTCCGGATCTTCTTATGCAATTGAACCTTTCATGCTCAAATCTACATACATTGAAATCTCCGCCTATCACCCAGTGTTCACTCCATAAGCCCCTTATGGCAGACAATTCCTCCCAAAAAACCGTTCTTTCCCAATTGGAGTGAGGCCCATAGACTCCAGTGAAGCACCACCTAAGATCCATCTGTACCCCTTCAAGCATTGTGGATAAAGAATAGAAGCCCTGCTGAACATCAGTACAAGTCCATATTCTCCTGTCCCAAAAAATTATTATTCCCCCACTAGAACCATTTGCCTTGAGTTCCGCCCAGTCTACCCATCTTGAACCCCAGATGCTCCTTGCCATCGCAACAGTACAGTCTTCCAATTTTGTTTCCTGTATACACAAAATATCTGGCTTCCACTTTTGCACCAGAGATTTGATAGTGCTTCTTTTACCACTATCATGTAACCCCCACACATTCCATCTGATAATTTTAACTCTCATTCAGAAAGAGCTTTTTGTTTCCTACCCCTCATAAGCCTTTCCACTGAACTGCAGCTCCCATTTTCATAATTAATCATACTCCTGAGGTTGTTTACCTCAATTTCCCCTTTCTTTTTCGATTTCTTATCTGCCCTTGCCCCAGTTCTTTGAGATTGGAGTTGATCCCTCCTCTTTTGTTCCATCCTCAATATCATGTCAAGGATTTCATGTTCAAACCCGAGACATTAATACCAAAAGCTTTGCATGCCTTTGCCATGATAATTTTTGTCCATTGAGTTGTCTCAATCACAGATGGGTCGGCAATAGAGCGGTTGTTCTGAGAGCTACCATTGTACCAGGGTAGTGCCAAAAACTGACTGCAAGAGAGGTCAGAATCAGAAGCACTAACCAGAGTAGGTGTCAGCTTCAGACATGGGAGCGAGGATATTGGCATGCATTGTGACTGGTCTGCTTCATCGTCTGCCTCATTGGAAGTTTCCTCGGATGCTCCAGTAACGAGCTCAAAAGTGTCCTCCATCTGTGACTGAAAAGTGTTGGCCTGTGGAGATGGAGTTCTTTTAGTGGGTTTTGCACAGGCTGCTTGTATTTCCACCGATAGAGGGTCAAACCTGTTTTCAATCAAGAGCTCCATAGACTTGTTGAGGCAAGGATCAGAGATTGGCCCAACAACCCTCCATACTGATTTATTATTTGCTCTCCTTGCTTTGTTTTTTGGACTCTTAGAGTAATAAAGTTGATTTATGGCCCAGACCTGCTGCTTTTCTTTACTCTTTTGGGCTTTCATCAAGTGGGCTGGTTTGTTGACCTGGTCAACATGTTTTTTGACCACTTTATTTGAATTAAAGTGGTTCAAACCCAATTGCAAAAGCTTAGGTTTGACAGGCTGTACTTCAGTAGCCTTTGTTTGGCTCGAGGAAGCTACTGTACTTGACTTCATCTTCTTCACCCCCACTCCGGCTGTCTCTATTCCGCTGCCGGTGATAATTTCTACGAGTTTGTCATCCAAAATAGTGATTTTGTACTTCAACTTCCCAATTTCTAGTACCAAATTGTTGGGTAAACCACCTTCCTTAAATTTAACACATATTCTGGCCCAGAAAGAGTGTGATCTAAGCTTCGTGTCTTCATCAGTGTCAATGAAGCCACCACAGTTGTCTCCAATAAACCGAAAGGAATTGGGGTTCCATGCATGCAATGGTATACCAAAAGCCTTTATCCATTTTTGCACAGATTTGCTGTTGGTCGGAGCTGCACCATTTTCCGGCGACCACCATTGAAGCGCGAGACGCCTGCCATTCCAGAACCACTCACCGGCTATGATTCGCACCGCTTCAAGCCTTGATGGGAACTCAAAGAGAAATTTATTGTGGCCTAATGGTGTAACAATGAGCCCTGCAGTGATCTTCCACCTGTAAAGGAACCATTTTTTGATAACTTCTGTGTTGGGGCTGAGATTAAAGGCGTCGTTGAATGTCCCAACCAAGCATTTGGAGAAGAAGTTTTCATCGTCTCTGTTTCTGTCGTCCCTATCATTCTTAGTTTGCTTCTGTGACTCAGTCTGCTGTAATGGCCACTGGATTATTTTTGCTGCATCCAGATATTTCTTGTTCTGCACATCAGCAAAGCTTTGAAATCTAATGTTGATGCTCTTCCCCAGAAATTGTAGGATCCTCCCTGCTATGTCAAACTATTTTTATTGCAATGCAGTTATAAATGTATGTGCTAGGGGGATCTGAAAGTGTGTTTCTTAGTGTTTATTTATGTGAATCTGCATTTTTAATGTGCCAATTTATCATAATTTTACTTATCGAACAGAAATGTATTTGCTTAGGTTATTGACTCTTAGCATTTGGACGAGGGACAGATAAAATATTCGTAAAGACCTTCCCCAAACCAACCATAAGGTTGGAGGATTCTAGTCACCAAGGGATCAAACTGGGATATGGTCACGGCTGAACTCCTGGGTGCAGGGGTTGGGTGGTGGAATATTACCACGTCATATTAGAATTTCATTGAGTAGAGCATTATCCATGTGCCTTTCTTAAATGAGTCTATATTGGCACAATTTATTTTCACACCTTATAAAACCACCTCATGAAAGAACAAACTTTTTACCCATTGATTATCCTTCAATTATGGAAATGTAAGGCAGAATTTGATAGAAAGACTTGAGTTCAAAAATCTCATTTCCATCTTTTCGTTTTAATTTAATGCCCCCCCCCCCCCCACACACACCCTCTTTCTCCCCCACCCGATAAAAAGAACTTGTTTGGATATACTTTTTACTTCTCACTAGTTACAAAAGGAAACTCCTGTAACCCTCCTTCCTTACTGCCCTGACTTGCTAATGAAACCTTAGCACAGTCATTTCAGTGTTCCTTTTTACGCGCGGAAAGCTTTCATCTTTTTGTATTGAGAAAGGATGCACCAATTCATATGTAAGAAACTTGTTTTCTCTTACTGGTGTGTTTGATTTGGCTGGGTTATGTCATTGTTGGCTGCTTTTTTGGTACTTTTGGTGGCACTGGATTGGAAAGAAGTAGAGAGGATTGACTGGTGGAGGTGAGGAAGTGATTTTTGTGAGCATGGAGTAAAAGGGATTTTGAGAAGCTGATATGCAAGGGGATATGCAGGTAGCCAGAAAATGGGGAAGAAGTCAGACGAGTAGCACGGATTAGATGATTGTAGGTGATCAGATTTAAAGGCGAGATATCATTAAGTTAATTTGTTAAACAGCGACTACCTTCAAGTGTGAAAATGCAGAAAACCCACCACTTGGGTGTTTCCTGTATGGTCTCAATACTCATCTCTAAAATTTTCATATCTTAGGCTACTAAGCAACTTTTCCTGTTTTCCCTCTACTTTGGTTTTTGTAGAAAGGAAATGGAAATTCACAAAAGACTCCTATTGAGATTAGACCCTAATGTTTGCAGTGCTCAAAATAAATGGCAAGCTGAAGTAGTACCTGTCAATATTTCTTCTCCCATACATAAAAACATTTCCAATTCCTTGATCAAGTTGAAATATTAGTTAACCTTTTGCTTGTAGAGTGAAGTTCACATTACTTGGAAAGGTATTCATGGCTGTGTCTATTCCATATACTAGTCCAAGAGATATATAAGCATGAAGCTGCTGCAGCATTAGTATGAAATATTGTTTGATCCTAAAGCTCATTAAGGTGGTTGCCTAGAATTATGCACCATGTAAATATGTCTTGTGTGTTTGCTATTTATAATTTTTAATGATTTTGTTGAAGCAGATTAACCTGATATTTAGTACAGAATCAAGTTTTATTGATGTGGTTTTGTGGATTAAGGGTGTGTTTCCTTCAATTTTTTCTCTTTTCCTTGCATCTTTTGTTTTTGTTTCTTTACAATTGAGTAATACACATGATCGGATTTTTCCTCCTAAATTGCCAAAATGGATCTTTTTTTTTTTTTTTAGCCATAGCATTGACAAGTGATGTGGTGAGCATGCTCTCCTCCACCTACTTCTTGTGATGTTGATGTACCCAAATGATTTTTGAATTGTGGATTTCCTTAATTTAATATTGTTTTCTTAAGGGATACAGAATGAACTTTACTTCTTTGATGTGGTAACATCTTGACTTCTTTGCAGTTGACATGATGAAGCCAGATGCCACAATCATACTTCGGAATGCTAAGATTGACATGTTTAAGGGGTCTATGAGGCTAGCTGTTGATAAATGGGGTCGTGTTGAGGTTGCTGCTGAGCCTGCAAATTTTGTGGTCAATGAAGAAAACAATTTATCCTTGGTTGAGTACGAGTTGGTGAATGTTGAAGAATAGAAGTGAATTTTAAATTACTAAGGGGGTGCTATTGGGTAAATCTGCTTTTGTGGCTATCTGTTTTTGGTATACGAATCTCACTCAATAAATTAGTTGTTGCGTTGAAGATGCTTAACATGTGGTAGGACTAATCTAATATCAGTTCATTGTAAAAAGGATTCACCTTATAAAGAGTGTTAAGGTGGGTGTTAGCACTAGTTTTTTCCTAATATATCTTGCTTTCAGTGCATTTATTGATCCAGATTATGTTCCTCTAGCAATTTTCTTCTTGTAGTTATCCTTGTTCCTGAGGGGCTTATTGGACTGATGCCTGCTGTGATGGGATTCACCTCAAAACCTTTTATTTGCATCCTCCATGTATCTTCATACACCAATATGAGAAATCCAAAACTTTATTAAGATTTTAAAGTTGGTTACTCTTCAGTCTTCACTTCTTGAGCAACTGACGAATTTTATTATGGTGATACTGCTAATGTTTCTAAATCGTGCCAAAATAACTGTGCGGAACAGTCTATCTCCGTCTGAGTTCCTATTATATTATTGTTTTTATTTTCTATATAATGGTTCTTAAATGGCAGCCTCGTATCTCACGTTAAGTGGCTGTTGCAGAGAAAATCATTGAGGAAAATACTTACCCTATGCCGTGTTACAAATCAAACAATTTAACGTTAAAAATCACATGCTATATTAAGGATGCATATCACTTAATATAGTTATGTGATAAAAGTGTATATACAAGATGCATTTCACACAAGTGTAAACATTGAGTGCGGTTAATCTTGCAACATGCACACTGATACATACTCCCCAAATGACGTTTGGGGTTTTGTTCCTGTCTGCTTGCTTGTTTAATTGACTCGAAAACCCAAACCATACTCCATTTAGGTCTCCCCGGCATGTGGGTCATAAGCTTGCACTGGTTGAGTGACTGCACTAAATAAAATAAGTGGAATATTTTTTGACGCAAAATATCATATTTCTTTAAAAAGATTAGGCATGTTTTGGTTATTTCAACTTAATCCGCTGCAGCCTACAGGATGAAAACAATAACTCCTATTAAAGCGTTGTGACTATAATAAACCGAATAATTGTGAATCAGCTACCCTCTGTTTCAATTTAGATGACACACTTTCCTTGTTAGTCCGTTACAAAAAATATGACACATTTCTATAATTGAAAATAATTCAACTTTAAACTCTTCATTTTACCCTTAATGAAAAGCTTTTATAACCACACAAATATCATAGCCCCACAAAGCTTTTACCCCCTTAAGCTTTTAAGACTACAAGATCAAGTATGACATACCAATGAGAAGATCAAGACTGAAAACCCATCAGTCAAGTACATCTGAATATGCTAGCCTCTTTAAACGGAAAATTAAAGGGGGAAAAACTTCATTAGCATCACTGCAGATGCTTGAATTAGTTTATTATACCACAACTCTGACTCTTATTAGACTCTTCACAACTTAAACTAGCAGACATCCAATTTATATGGAAAAAATTATCTGTATTTGCACTAAAATTTTCAGGGGAAGGATAAATTCTAGTACCTCTTTTTGGTAATAAAACCGACTGTGTGCCAAAGAAAACAAAGATCATCATTTCACTCCAAAATACATCAGAAAATAACTTGGGTACTAGTGTTACACTGTCCATCTAGATCCATTGGGCTACAAAGACATGCACTGCATCCCAAAACATTTTACCAATCATCCATCTACAATACAAGAGGAAAGGAAGCACTTAAGGCAGGCAACCGAAATAACTAAGTAAATTACCGTAAGAAGTCAGTTTAAAAGGTTCGGGGGCAGTGGGGAGAGAAGGCATGTAAAGAATTCTAAAGTCAAGAGTCTTATTGAAAGTTCATAGCATTGATTGGAAAGATCTAAAATGTTCAAGCTGAAAGGTAGTCAAAGCAGCAATCACAGCCCTAACCAAGCAAAAACCAAAATCAAACACTGATTTAACAACTATATGAATTTAACCTACAACACTGTGCTGTGCTATCACCACTCTAGACATAAGTTTCTTGATTCAATAAATTAAACCTGCACAAGAGCTTTCTATAATGATTTGCTTTCAAACCAGATTTTAGTACCAACCGGTTCCTTAAGTCATCTGGAACATTATGTACAAATTAAATTTTAAATCTGAGGCACATACCACACTAACGAATACATCAAACTTCAAAATTTCGCTCAGTCCAAGAACCTACATATTACATTCTTCAGATTTTGATGTATCCAGGTATGGAGTATAACTCCTTGAACAAAACTTACAACTTTCCACAGATTGGCAATATATAACCAATCAAAGATAAAAATTAGGTTTATTTCATTTGAACTGGCAAAAATAGTATAAATCTGATACCTTGAGTTATACTAGTTTACTCATTTTTCTTGTATAGTCATAAATGCACTAGGAGCTTCAAAGAGCTAAACAAGTAAATACAACCCAATAAAAACTGCAAAGAAGACAGAATTTACTGGAAAAGGTCATATGGGAAGATTATAATGAAAATCAGATGACAGTCACAGAAGAAAATATATATTTCTTCATTCGAGCTCATACAGTACTCTAGTTTTCAGACATTCTCTCAGAGTGCATGGACATTAAACTTCGCTTGAACCCTCCGACATTCATCATAGATCATCATTGCAATCTGATTAAATACCAAGTATTAGAATGACCCTAAGCATGATTAAACTAACAGTAAAATGAGAAAGGGAAAAAAATTGTAAGCAAGAAGCCTTCAGCCTACCCAATTCAGTTATCTGGAGGGTTATTTAAGGCATTTACTCATCAAGAATCAAATATCAATCTATAATCAGACAAGAATAGCAACTTGCAGCAAATAGATAAATTAGATGCTTCAAAGTTCAAACAATACTCCCAAGAAACTAGAATATGGTCAATAAAGAACCTTCTCTAACACCACAAAAGAAAACATTATTAAGGCTTGGGTAAAACGTTTTTGAGACAAATTAAAGCTTTAGCCGTCCCACAATATCTAATAACAATGTGCTTCCATAGGACTTCAACATGTAAATACCAAATGATAATACAGTCCAACAGAAGCCAGAATTCACAGAAAGGAAAGTGTCCCATGTTCTCATTCAGTACTCTACTTATCAGTTGCTTAGACTGCATGGATATAAAACTTCGCTTGAACTCTCTGACAATCATCATACATCATCATTGCAATCTGATTAAATACCAAGTATTAGAATGATGCTGACAACTACAACTGGAAATGCAAAATTCATATCTAAGCAACTTTTGGTCCCACAGACTATCTGATTCAGTTTTCTTGAAGCTTAATATGAAATTAACTCATCAACAATCAATACCAGCTGCATGATTCACAAATCTGCAAGAAATAGGTATTTCGATATCAATCTACAATCAGACAGCACAAATCATATAAATGAGCATTTCAAGTCCCAACACCATGGCAAAATACATTTATATCATGTAAGCTGAAGTCATAAGGATTAAAGGAGCTTCAGTTGCGAGTTAGCTACTGCAGAAATTTCTTCATAGATTAGAAGGGCCAAAAAGGGGATAAAAAGAAGGAGAAAAGGCAAAAAACACTACAGTATCAGAAATGCAACTCTAGCATCTAAGTCAACAGTAAAACAATGAGCAGTGTGTAGGACATATTTATGATATGAATAGCTGCATCTTCTCATCAACTTATATCAAACATCAAGCCTACAACTTTGGCTAGGCATTTGAAAGGCGAGTAATGATTAAGTGGTTCTTCAACACTGGAGAAAGAAAAAGAGTGGTAGCGTAAACCAATATGATCCTTTTTCCGTGGATACTGACATCTTTTACTTAGCAAATCCAAAACTTTTCAGCAAATTCAAGCTTAAGTTTGTAAAATCACAGAGTGGAGCTCCCTCATCAACCCTAAGTGGACCAAAAAAAGGAAAAAGAAATAGCAGCTACAAGTTACTTAAGACTCCAGCATAAGAAGATATACTTGGACTTCATTTCATGATCTTCATCTAGTCCTCTTTTGCCCTACAAGATCAAAAGAATATGCATCGTTTACCTTTACCGGAGGAAAGAGGAAGTAACATATAGTAACAACTTTGGCTGATAAATAAAAATTGAAGAAGTTAAAAAGCTAAAACCATTTTATCAATGAATAAAGTCCTTTGATATTTTGAAGAAAAAAGTATAAATATTCCTACAAAATTTGTTATTAACAGAATAATTCAATTAATTCTATTGCCGTATATACATACTTTAATTCATCACCACTTATTCTTTCCTTGTGAAGGGAGGGACCTCGAGAGCCAAAAAAACGTCTTTTGAAGTTCAGAGCTAAAATAAATGCACACATTTCAATACTGCTAAGCGCGGCTTCCGGCAATCAACACTGCCCATATATCGTCTAGACGTCTACCACTCGACTCAAAGGCCAAAATGGAGGAAGAGAGAACATCTAAAGATACAGAATGTTTAGCTTACTGGCAAATCAAAACAATCAAATCTGTACATAGCACAATCTTTTTGAGACCTAAGCAAACACAATTTAAGGTCAAACAACTACAATTCACATTCACAAAGGACACACAAACAAAAACATATATAAATTAATATAAGAAGTGCAAAATAAAGTAGTATGAAATATACCTTCAAGAGTCCAACCATAACTCCGAGGCGTAGCGGAAAGCATTGAAGTCAGCAATGCAGAAGCAGTGGCAGTGTGATAAGGAAGCATTGTTTCCACTGCGCAGCTCATTTCAACAGGCGACCTAACAATAATAATTGTAAAATTCAAAAACTTGAATATCATATAACTAAATTTAACAATAGATACTCAGGTAATCGATGAAAATGAAATAAATAATCATTTGTGTTTACTGCCTGACCTGAAAATGCGAGCAGTGAGGGGTTTTTGAGTGGGGAGGCGAAAGGGAGAAGGAGAGGCCTTAGGCTTGGCAGCGGCGGCAACTCTCGTGGCGGCGGTTCTGGCGGAGGAAGTGGCGGAGCGGAGGACGGACCTGGCGGCGAAAGTGGCCATGCTTCGGATCGCGAGGGCTCTGAGAGAAAGATGAGATGAGATTCGACCGGCGAAGTGCTAAAAGGGCTTTGTTGGGGTTTTAGGTTCTCAGATTTCGGGGCCTTTTCCGTCTCTTTTTATCTAATTGGTTAAAAGACCACAAAAGAATGAGCAAATGGCATAAGAGGTCACTAATTTGTTTTGAGAAAGATAAAAGTGTTATAAATATATTATGGATGTTCATTTAGTACTCCGTTGTAAATAAGCTTCCTGAAGAAGTTTATCCATATGCGACTCCACCGTAAATATGTTTATCTATTTAGTACTCTATTGGAAATAAGCTTCCTGAAGAAACTTATCACTTCGGTACCCGGTTATGGATAAACATTACCCCCAGTAGAAGATTATCCATACCGGGTATAATAAGCTTATTCTTTCAGTACCCAATTATGGATAAACATTACCCCCAATAGAAGATTATCCATACCGGGTATAATAAGTTTATCCTTTCAGTACCCAGTTATGGATAAACATTATCTCTGGTAGAAGATTATCCATACCGGGTATAATAAGCTTATCTTTTTAGTACTCCGTTATGGATAAACATTGCTCTCAGTAGAAGATTATCCATATCTGGTATAGTAGCAGCTTACACAACAGCTTCCTTTCTTCTATAAATAGAAGAGATTTCAGTTCATTATGTACATCAGTTTGAATTCGAATAATATATCAGTTTCTCTCTATAGTTGTCTTTACTTTATAGTCTTTATTTTATAACACGTTATCAACACGAGACTCTGACATCTCGAGAAAATACTTTGAAAGTATTAGAAGTAAGAACTTTTTTTTTTCCTAAATAATGTCAAATCTTTCTAAACTTGAATTTGTAGCCCTGGATATATCGGGCAAAAGCTACATGTCTTGGGTGCTTGATGCTGAAATTCATCTTGATGCGATGGGTCTGGCAGACACCATCAAGGATAAAAATCAGGCATCAAACCAAGACCGTTCCAAAGCAATGATATTCCTACGTCATCACCTTGATGAGGGTCTGAAAATGGAATATCTCACTATTAAAGATCCAGTCATACTGTGGAATAATTTGAAAGATAGATATGACCACCTGAAGATGGTCGTTCTTCCACAGGCACGTTATGATTGGACTCATCTAAGACTACAAGATTTTAAATCTATCAGAGAGTATAATTCTGCTATGTTCAGAATTATTTCCCAATTGAAATTATGTGGTGATAATATTACTGATCATGATATGTTGGAGAAAACTTTGACCACTTTTCATGCCTCGAATATGCTCCTGCAGCAGCAATATCGAGAGATGGGATTTAAAAAGTATTCTGAACCTATCTCACATCTTCTTATAGCAGAGCAACATAATGGGCTATTAATGAAAAATCATGAAAGCCGACCTATTGGTTCTTGTCCATTCCCTGAAGTGAATGAGACGAACTTCCACCAAGCTAAACGTGGAAGAGGTCGTGGCCCCAGTCGTGGTCATGGCCGTGGTCGGGGAAGAAACCCCAATCATGGTAATAATAATGCACCAAAGAAGCCTCATCACCACCAGCAGTGGAAAAGGAAGGAACAAAAGCATGAAGCGGTGCAAGGGCCAAATGCATGTTATAGATGTGGAGGAAAAGGGCACTGATCACGTACCTGTCGTATGCCAAAGCACCTGGTTGAGCTTTATCAAGCCTCCCTGAAGAAGACAGAGAAAAATGCTGAAGCAAATTTTATTTCTGAAGATAATTTAGACTTCATGCATTTGGATGTAGCTGATTACTTTGCACTCCCAGAAGGAGAAACAAGTCATGTAATCGGTAGTGAATCTGTAGAAATGTAAATATTTTAATTTTTGTTGTTTGTAATAGATAGTATGGTTATGTAATTGTTGTACATAAATAAATGTTATGCTTTGATAATGATGTTTACTATAATATATTTTATTTATGTTATTTTGAAGAATATGGATAATCCTCAAATTATGTTTGGATCAAAGACAAATCATGAAGATATTTGTGTTATTGATAGTGGAACAACTCATGCCATATTCAACGATTAGAAATACTTTTCTTATTTGCATAAGAAAAAAGCAAATGTTTCAACAATTTCTGGTAATATAAGTTTGATTGAAGGCTCCGGAAGAGCCATAATATTTCTGTCTAAGGGAACAAAACTTATTATAGACAATGCATTGTTCTCCTCCAAGTTCCGAAGAAACTTGTTGAGTTTTATATATATCCGCCGAAATGGGTATCATGTTGAGACAATAGATGAAATTAACATGGAATATCTTTGTATTACAAAGAATATTTCTGGCCAGAAATGCATTGTAGAAAAGTTACCAACTTTATCTTCTGGCTTATACTATTCAAAAATTAGTACAATTGAAGCACACTCTATCGTAAATCAGAAGTTTACGAATTCAAATACTTTTGTGCTTTGGCATGACCGTTTGGGCCATCCCGGATCAATAATGATTAGACGAATTACTGAAAATTCGAGTGGGCATCTATTAAAGAACCTGAAGATTCTTACAAATGACGAATTTTCTTGTGATGCTTGCTATCAAGGAAAAATGATCACTAGACCATCACCAATGAAGGTTGGTATTGAATCCCCTGCCTTTTTAGAGCGTATACATGGGGATATATGTGGACCTATTCACCCACCAAGTGGGTTGTTTAGATATTTTATGGTCCTAATAGATGCATCTTCAAGATGGTCTCATGTGTGCCTACTATCATCTCGCAACATGGCGTTTGCAAAGCTATTAGCCCAAATAATTCGATTAAGGGCACAATTCCCAGATTATCCTATAAAGGCTATTCGCCTTGATAATGCTGGAGAATTCTCATCTCAAGCTTTTGATGATTATTGTCTATCCGTTGGGATAAAAGTTGAACATCTTGTAGCTTATGTTCATACTCAAAATAGCCTTGTAGAGTCATTTATTAAACGCCTGCAATTGATAGCAAGACCACTACTTATGAAAACAAAATTGCCCATTACTGCTTGGAGCCATGCTATCTTGCATGCAACATCACTTATCCGTCTCAGACCGACACATTATAATAAATATTCTTCGTCACAATTAGTTTTTGGTCATGAACCAAATATTGCCCATCTACGAATTTTTGGATGTGCTGTATATGTGCCAGTAGCACCACCACAACGTAGTAAGATGAGACCACAGAGAAGGATATGAATATATGTTGGGTTTGAATCACCCTCTATTATACTCTATCTTGAACCATTGACAGAAAATTTATTTACTGCTCGATTTGCAGATTGTCGGTTTGATGAAACAAATTTCCCACAATTAGGGGGAGAGAAAAAGGAAATCAAAAGAGAAATTGTGTGGAAAGTTTCATCATTATCTCACTTTGATCCCATACCCCTATATGTAATCAGGAGGTCCAGAAGATCATCCATTTACAGAATATAGCAAATCAAATGCCAGATGCATTTACTGATTTGAAAAGGATAACTAAGTCACATATCCCAGCAGAGAATGTGCTTATCCGAATTGATGTCCCAGTAGGACCATCTACTAGCATGAGAGCTAGTGAACCTAAAGCACGCCTGAAGCGTGGAAGGCCTTTGGGTTCTAAGGATCGAAATCCTCGAAAAAGAAAATCGACAAATGATCAAAACGATACTATGAAGGGATCTCCTGAAGAGACCCAAAATCTGATTAGTTCTGAGATTCCCGAAGAAATCAATGAACCCGAAGCTCATGCGAGTGAGGAACTTTTAATAAGTTCGAACGGTGATGGGATTAATTTAAATCGATTTGAAATAGTGGTGGATAATATTTTTGCATATAATGTTGCACTTAATATTATGCAAGATAGTGAGGATCTTGAACCTCGATCTGTCGAAGAATGTCGACAAAGATCTGATTGGCCAAAATGGCAAGAGGCAATTCAATCGGAATTGAAGTCACTTGCTAAAAGAAAGGTCTTTGGACCAGTAGTCCAAACACCTGCTGGTATAAAACCAGTTGGTCATAAATGAGTTTTTGTGCGAAAAAGGAATGATAAAAATGAAGTTGAAAGATACAAAGCTCGCCTTGTTGCACAAGGATTCTCACAACGACCTGGAGTCGATTTTGATGAAATATATTCACCTGTTATGGATGTCATAACATTTCGATATCTCATCAGTTTAGCACTACATGAAAAACTTGAAATACATCTAATGGATGTAGTTACAGCTTATCTGTACGGTTCACTTGATAATGAAATTTATATGAAAATTCCTGAATGATTTAAAATACCTGAAGCAAAATCTCAGGAAATGTATTCAATCAGATTACAAAGATCTTTGTACGGTTTAAAGCAATCTGGGCGTATGTGGTATAATCACCTTAATGAATATTTGCTGAAAGAAGGTTACATAAATGATGTTATTTGTCCATGTATTTTTATAAAGAAAATGACATCAGAATTTGTTATACTTGTTGTTTATGTTGATGACATAAATCTTGTTGGAACTTCAGAAGAGCTCCAAAAGGCAATTGAATATCTTAAGAAAGAATTTGAGATGAAAGATCTTGGAGAGACAAAACTTTGTCTTGGTCTGCAAATTGAACATTTAGCAGACGGGATCTTTATCCATCAATCTGCCTATACAGAAAGGGTCTTAAAACGCTTTTACATGGACAAAGTGTACCCATTGAGTACACCAATGGTTGTTCGATCACTTGAAGTGAATAAGGATTTGTTCTGACCTCCAAAAGACGACGAGGAACTCCTTGGTCCCGAAGTACCCTATCTCAGTGCAATTGGTGCACTAATGTATCTTGCTAATGCTACAAGGCCTGACATAACATTTTCTGTTAATTTACTAGCAAGATATAGTTCTTCTCCTACACAGAGACATTGGAACGGGATTAAACATATATTGCGATATTTAAAGGGAACTCTTGATATGGGTTTGTTTTATGCTAACAAAGATAGTGCAGATCTTGTCGGTTATGCAGATGCAGGTTATTTATCTGATCCCCAAAAAGCTCGATCTCAAACCGGCTATGAATTTACATATGGAGGTACTGTTATATCATGGCGCTCCATAAAGCAATCTATTGTTGCTACTTCTTCAAATCACGCTGAGATAATAACTATTCATGAAGCAAGTAGGGAATGCGTATGGTTGAGATCAATAATTCATTTTATTCGAGAAAAATGTGGTTTGGAATGTGAGAAAAGACTCACAATTTTATACGAAGACAATGCTGCATGCATAGCCGAATTGAAGGGAGGATTTATAAAAGGAGATAGAACGAAGCACATTTCACCAAAATTATTCTACACGCACGGTCTTCAGAAAAGTGGTGACATTGATGTGCAACAAATTCGTTCAAGGGATAATCCAGCAGATTTATGCACTAAATCTTTGCCAACTTCAACTTTTGAGAAGATGGTATACAAGATTGGAATGCGGAGACTCAAATATTTGAAACAAGGTTTTCATCAGGGGGAGTAAAATACGCGATGCACTCTTTTTTCCTTACTAAGGTTTTTTTCCATGGGGTTTTCCTTATAAGGTTTCTAATGAGGCACCTAACAATGCGTCTTACTAAATATGTGTACTCTTTTTCCTTCACTGGGATTTTTTCCCACGTGGTTTTTCCTAGTAAGGTTTTAATGAGGCACATTATCTTTTAATGAACATCCATGGAGGAGTGTTATAAATATATTATATTATGGATGTTCATTTAGTACCCCGTTGTAAATAAGCTTCCTGAAGAAGCTTATCCATATGGGACTCCACCGTAAATATGTTTATCTATTTAGTACTCTATTGGAAATAAGCTTCCTGAAGAAGCTTATCACTTCGGTACCCGGTTATGGATAAATATTACCCCAGTAGAAGATTATCCATACCGGGTATAATAAGCTTATCCTTTTAGTACCCAGTTATGAATAATCATTACCCCCAGTAGAAGATTATCCATACCGGGTATAATAAGCTTACCTTTTAGTACCCAGTTATAGATAAACATTACCCCCGATAAAAGATTATCTATATCGGGTATAATAAGCTTATCCTTTCAGTACCCAGTTATGGATAAACATTATCCCCGGTAGAAGATTAACCATACCGGGTATAATAAGCTTATCTTTTCAGTACTCCATTATGAATAAACATTGCTCTCAGTAGAAGATTATCCATATATGGTATAGTAACAGCTTACACAACAACTTCCTTTCTTCTATAAATAAAAAAGATTTCAGTTCATTATGTACATCAATTTGAATTCGAATAATATATCAATTTCTCTCTATAGTTGTCTTTACTTTACAGTCTTTATTTTATAACAAAAAGTGAAATTTAACTTGAATCTAGTTCTTTTTATCTTTGTTTTGTGAACATATCAATATAGAAGATTTTTTTAAAAACCATTTTTGCTCAATCCTGATTTACAAAAGGAAATCATTCAGATTAGATTGTTAGTGAGACAACCTATCATTAAAGTCTCTCAATCAATTTATCTTGTGTCATGGGTACTAACTTAGCATTTTATTGTGAAGAGCGTGAAGTGAGGAAAAGCGACAAACCCCATTTCACGAGAAGCGAGAAGCGAAGTGCTCGCTTTTTTAAATGAAGCGGAATTAAAATAAATACTGCATAGACAACACATGTAATTGTAAGCAAATGTTCAATACTTCAATTAATTGGCCAGAAATTGGGCAGAAATTTTCTGAAAAAAATTCGCCAGCATTTCGCTGTTTTTTGGACATTTAGAAAGAAGAAGAAGAAGAAGAAGGAGGAGAAGAAGAATACCGAAAATCAAAAGTGCAGAAGCAGAACATACCTGTACTGTTGAAGAAGAAGAAGAAGAACAACCCTAGTTGATGCTTTGAGATTATTTCAGAAATCAGAAGGTGATGAAGAAGAGAAGAAGAAATCGCTGATGTTGTTGAAGAAAAACCCTAGTCTCGATGTTGTTGAAGAAGTCCAGACAATGTTTACGGTTTAAGAAACCTTATTTTTTAATAAAATAGGGCTTTAGTTAATTTTAAAAATAGAAGTGGGCGTTTCTAACGCTTCTTCTCGCTTTTTACAAAGAAGCGGTCGCTTTTTCATACCAGAGTCGCTTTTATTACCTGAAGCGCTGCCCTTCACGCCTCGCTTCGCTTCTCGCTTAAAGCGAGAAGTGAGCACTTTTTTTAATCACTTCACTAATCACAAGAAAAGATAAAAGATATTCCTCTTGGACCTATTTTCGTCATTGCGATGTGTATTTTGCTTCCACTTCTTTAGTTTACTCAGTGAGTTATACTTTATTTCTGTTCTATTTACGAGTTCTTGAGAGCTATTAATTAAGGATCAAATTAAGTATTTTCATTATGCATTAAAGATGATAGATAAGTGTCCTTCGTTTGGGAAATGATTTTTCACAAAAGTATTGGGAATCATCTTAAGCTTAGGAATAACTTAGGAAGATTGCAAGATGTATGTTTTCGGCTGAATCAACCTAGCCACAAGAGCACTATCGTCTAATTTTACTGCAGTTTTCACTAGAGAAATTGTTAGTTCTTGGCGCAAGACGAGTAGCCCTTAAAAAGGGGTAAAGCGTCCAATAATAAAAGTTGGGTGTATAATATTTGGAGAAAGAGCTTGACAACAAGAAGCGCCTGTAGCTCAGTGGATAGAGCGTCTGTTTCCTAAGCAGAAAGTCGTAGGTTCGACCCCTACCTGGCGCGTTAACTTTTTCGGTCATCTGTTTTCTCATTGCATTACAATCCTGGGTCCCTGTTTCTGAATGGTCTTTTTTGGGTTCATAAAAGTAAATTTTTAGTTTTACGCTTCAACGCTTAACGATGAAAATATAGGTAAATTCAAATGCAGAAGTACTACTTGAACCTAAACTATAGGAAGTAACCATAAGAATCTGTTGTTGACAATTGAAAGTTCAGTTCGTATTCAACTGTTAACAATTCTGTGTTATTTACTCAATAAGTACAATTTTATTAGTAAAATACAAAGAAGAAACAGAATTGACAAGAAACTTCATTCTAGTGTCACAATCATTATGGTGACTGCCGACTGGCCTAAATTGTAAGAAAACTCAGTGTTTAGGTGTATTACTCTTATTACGACTCATCTTCTCTAACACATTATGTAGCAATGGAACACAAAGTTTCTGTGACATATCCCCTTCTTGGCACTTGTAATCCTCTAACTCTGATCGTCTAGCAGAAACGTTCTCATTTTTCTCAAGGTGGGCTCTGTTTGTAACGTCCGATTTTCGTCTGTTTACTGGTCTGATTCCGATAAGTCGGCCAAGAGAAACACTTTGATCTTGGAAGAAAGACATTGTGGACTGAAACAAATCCCACAAAGTAACATTAATATGTTGATGATTGTGGCGCATTCACTGCTTTTGAATTGAGCTATATAATATATACATAGTTAAAAAGTTTTTAGAAAATACAATTATACTAAATTCGAACAACTGTGACTCTGTGAGTAAGTAATTACCTCAGTGTCAAGGTTGGAGGATGAAAAAGATGAGAAGCTAGGTGAAGATATGTACAATCGGTATGCTGCTTCTTCTGCTGCAGCTGCAGCTGTTACAACCTGAGATCTCTCAGCCACCCTAAGTCTTATATTCATGTTTTCAAGCCCCAGGGGCCACCCACTGGGCTCCTCATGCTCCTGACAATTCATATTAATTTATGCAAAATATCAAGAACGCACAGCCGGATCTAGAGCAGATTTGGTAGTTTCAACTTTCAACTGTATCCATTGCTCTTGAATCCAAATTATGTACACATATGTAAAGCAAATTTACAAGGTATACATATATATTGATATAATAAGATCACACTAATTCTGAACTCACTCGCTCTAAATCTTTGCTGGTCTATCACAGCAGAGCAGTGAATAAGTCTTTGGATGCAGTTATTCAATCAAACTAGCTAGTCACTGCAAAAAGGGCAATTTTCATTTGTTCCTTAATCTGCTACAATCATTTTATAATATATACTCCATATTATATGGGGGATACCCCCCCCCCCTACCCGGCTACCCCAAACAGCATCCCACTACTTCCTTAAGAAAAACGAACAGTTAACCTATTTCCAGGCAGAGGTATGGTTGAAAATACTGAACCAAGAGTTTCAGTGTGCAAATCGGAGTGTTCATATTATAGAAAGCTGCTAAGATAATAAACCAAAGAAATAATGTAATAACTTTGAATCCTAATTCCTAGGCAAATTAAACAAACAAATCATTCAGAAGACTGCCGGTGCAATATCGTACCTGTGTTACAACCATGGCTGTAGAATTACGAAGCGTTTATCTGGCAAAAGATGAGGAGTCAAGATGATCTGAATATATATCATTCAAAAGGGACAGCAAAAAGAGTTTATTTGGAAGGAGTGAGTACTTAAATCCAAGATAAATAAAGGAGAGAGGAGTCTTTATTACATTCTTTCCATACAACAATTAAGCGGTTGAATAGCCCTTCAAGGGCCCCATTCAGGGCTTCAGCTTTTATATCGAGTTACGGTCCCTTCACGTACGTGACTTCTGCTAGTCCATAATTTTGAGCTCCAATCATTTAAAATAGGGATTTTTACGTATCATACGCTATTGGATTACATATTTAGTTAATTACCCAACATAAATAAGTTTTGTTTACAAAATATATATAATTCACCTTAAAAAACTCTCAATCCATTATTTGTGCATTCAATCAAGAAATTTAGTTACACTTTTTTTTCCTCTCCTCTCTCCCCTCTGCTCTCCAAATTCTCTTTTTCTCCCCATATCTCAAGTAAACGGAGTGCTTTGAATAACGAATTTCCCAAAAGCATTTGAAATCTGGGCAGGATGCTTCTCCCTGGAAGTACGAGTAGCTACCCATTCCTCCAGAAATGCCTAGTTATTGGTTACAAGTAAAAAGCTTCCTCAATAAGTTAAGTAGCAAAATATAGAATATTGAAGAGCAGTCCTATTCCTTTGTGTCACACATGTCAATATAAGATAATATAAAAAGCTTAATTACTTGCATATTAAATTAGTAACGAGAAAGAGAATTATGGTACTTGTAAGAATTGAGAAGTGCAATGACAAAGAGTATTCTGCTAAGGGAAGTCAGTATGTGAACGAACACCAAATCCTGTCCCCCCCTCCCCCCACCTGATTACTGCCTTTCCGACAATTCTCAGGTTCTTACCCAGTAGAAGTTGTGGTTTGGTTGTTGCTCAATTTGGAATAACAAGAAGTTTGTACAATTTTTATATAAATTTTATAAAATATATTTTTTGTATATTTTGTATCTGTTGGACTACCTGTTTAAAACGTCTCTTTCCTCTAACTTTCCTCTAACGTCTCTTTGCTCCCTAAGCTCTGTTTCACCGGCGGCAACCCCAGGTAAGCTCCCCCCTCCCCCACCCACCAGACCAAGTAAGCTCCCCCCTCCTCTACCCCTACCCCATCTTTGTCTTCTTTTCCTCTCTTTCTCTCTCCTATTTTCTTCTTCTTGTTTCGCTTTCCAGAATATCCCAACCCTCCACCATCCATCATCTTCATTTCCCTAATTTGAATATCATGTTCATTCTTTTATTTGTTGGTATTTGCATTGTTGTCGATTTATTTTTCTGACTTTATTGTTTTTTAGAGTTCTTCGTTTGACTGAATATTGTGATTAAAATTTAGGTTATCCTGTTTTCTTAAGTTTTTCCGTTTGATTCTATTCTGAATACAAGTTATATTGGTATACTAGAGATTTTACAATATCTGAATTTCCTGTACCTTAATTCCACCCAAAATAATTGAGCTTTCAATGTAGAGATAAGTGTGAGATTTAGACAACTCGTAGTGTTATCCTCCGTTCGCATTTTCCGGTTTATTGGTTTTGTCCTTTTGCGTCCCAAATCTGCCACCCCCCTTATATTCTCGTTTTCTTCGCCTTTCTTGGTACATTTTATATTGTTGGGGCTATACCAGTGGTAGCGGTGATAGCTCCTTCTGGTTTTTGGGTCGTGGTATTTTCTGTGTTTTCAGGAATTCTCGGAGTATTGGAGCCAAGTTGGGCGCACGAGCACTGGCAAAGGAAAGCAACCTGGGCGAGTGTCAGCAAAGGGCGGTAGGAAGTGGTGCGTGAGCGTACAACTACATCGAGTACAGCAAATCAGTCACAGGTTTTGTTAAAGGGAGTTGGTACCTCCTGTTTTACTGTTTCCCTTTTGGTGTTAGCTAAATTACTGTTACTTTACTTCGCAATAGTTAAACCTTTCATCTAGGATACTAGTTACCACTTGTTTCCTTCTGGTTTGATTTGTTGTCCGTTGTGTACTAGCGAGTCTTCTCTAGATTGTTGTAGGTGTAGTGGCTGCAGTCTGGGATGATAGAATAAGGGCATGTCCTCGAGTGGGGCAGAGTGTGGGGCTGGAGTCAGGGGGTGGGTCGGGTAGCAGGGGAGGTAGAGGGGACAAGGGAGCCTATAGGTTGAGAATAGGGTCATGGAACATAGGTTCACTAACGAGTAAATCCATAGAGTTGGCGAAAATCCTGCAGAAGAGGAAGATTAATATAGCGTGTGTCCAGGAGACTAGGTGGGTCAGATCGAGGGCGAAAAACATGGATGAGTATAAGTTGTGGTAATCTGGTGTCCTGAGGGGTAAGAATGGAGTGAGTATCCTGGTAGATAGCCATCTTAGAGAGTCCGTGGTAGAGGTCAGGCGGGTGAATGATAGACTAATGACTATTAAGTTGGTGGTGGGTGAGGGTACTTTAAATGTCGTTAGCGCGTACGCACCGCAAGCAGGCTTGGATGAGGATATTAAGAGGCGCTTTTGGGAGGGGTTGGATGAGATTGTTCGTAGTATACCGCCTTCTGAGAGGTTATTCACAGGAGGAGATTTCAATCGTCATATTGGGTCATCTGCAGGTGGGTACACTGAGGTGCATGGCGGCTTTGGTTTCGGGGAGCGGAACGGAGGGGGCATTTCGTTGTTGGACTTTGCCAAGGCTTTCGATCTAGTCATTGCGAACTCGAGTTTTACGAAGCGGGATGAACATTTGGTTACTTACCAAAGTTCGGTAGCGAAGACTCAGATTGACTATCTCCTCCTCAGGAGATGCGACACAAGGTTGTGCGAGGACTGCAAGGTTATCCCCGATGAGACTCTCTCAACGCAGCATAGGCTTTTGGTGATGGACATTTGTATTATGATAAGGAGGAAGAAGAGGTCAGTACAAGGACGCCCCAAGATTAGGTGGGGAGCCTTAACTAAGGATAAAGCTAAGGAGTTGGAATGAAGGTTATCGACAATGGGAGCTTGGAGAAGTAGTGGGGACGCAAACACAATGTGGTCGACGACGGCGGACTGTATAAGAAAGGCGGCGAGAGAGGTGTTAGGGATATCTACGGGCCGCAATGGTGGCCACAAAGGAGATTGGTGGTGGAATGCAGTTGTCCAAGGTAAAGTGGAAGCAAAGAAGGCGGCTTACCTGCGGTTAGTAGGGAGCACTGACGAGGAGGAGAAGAGAGAGAACAATCAAAGGTATAAGGTAGCTAGGAAGGAGGCAAAGATGGCAGTGACGGAGGCTAAGCCGACAGCTTTTGCTCATCTGTATGAGGAACTAAGGAACAAAGGCGGGGAGAAGAAGTTATTTCGACTCGCTAAGGCGAGAGAGAGGACAACTCGGGATCTGGACCAAATAAGGTGCATAAAAGATGATGACGACAAAGTTTTGATGGGAGATGACCAGATTAAGAGGAGGTGGCAGACCTACTTTCATAAACTTCTAAGTGAAGAAGGGGATCAGGATATTATACTTGGGGAATTGAGGAATGTCGACGGTCACCATGAATTAAGTAATTGTAGGGACATTGAGATCGATGAAGTCATGGAGGCAATGCGTAAGATGAGAAGGGGCAGAGCTACCGGGCCAGACGAAATTTCGGTTGAACTGTGGAGGTGTGTGGGTAGAGCAGGCTTGGAATGGCTTACTGCATTGTTTAGTGTTATATTCAAGACTAATAGGATGCCTGAAGAGTGGAGGTGGAGTACAATGGTCCCGTTGTATAAGAACAAAGGTGATGTCCAGAGCTGTAACAACTATAGGGGCATCAAATTACTAAGTCATACCATGAAAGTTTGGGAGAGAGTGGTAGAAATGAGAGTGCGAAGGACGGTGTCTATTTCAGACAACCAGTTCGGGTTCATGCCGGGGCGATCTACCACAGAAGCTATCCACCTTATTAGGAGGATGGTGGAACAATATAGGGATAGGAAGAAGGATCTCCATATGGTGTTTATTGATCTGGAGAAAGCGTACGATATGGTTCCTAGGGAGGTCTTATGGAGCTGCTTAGAGGATAAAGAGGTCCCAGTTGACTATATTAGGGTGATTAAAGACATGTATGCTGGAGCTAAGACTCGGGTTAGGACAGTAGGAGGCGACTCTGAACACTTTCCAGTTATTACAGGGTTGCACCAAGGGTCTGCGCTCAGCCCATTCCTATTTGCCCTGGTGATGGATGCACTGACACATCATATCCAAAGGGAGGTGCCATGGTGCATGCTATTTGCTGATGACATTATTCTAATTGACGAGACACGAGACGGCGTCAACGAGAGGCTACAGATTTGGAGACATGCTCTTGAGTCTAAAGGTTTCAAGTTGAGCAGGACGAAGACGGAATACCTCGAGTGCAAATTTGGAGTTGAGCCGACAGAAGCGGGAGTTGAAGTGAGGCTTGACTCTCAAGTCCCAGAGGGGTAGTTTCAAGTACCTTGGATCGGTTATCCAGGGGACTGGGGAAATGGACAAGGATGTCACACACCGTATAGGGGTGGGGTGGATGAAGTGGAGGTTAGCGTCGGGAGTCTTGTGTGACAAGAAAGTACCAGCGTTACTAAAAGGTGAGTTTTATAGAGTAGTGGTTAGGCCTGCCATGTTATATGGAACTGAATGTTGGCCGGTAAAGAACTCACACATACAGAAGATGAAAGTGGCAGAGATGAGGATGTTGAGGTGAATGTGCGGGCATACAAGGATGTATAAGATTAGGAATAAAGATATTCGAGAGAAGGTGGACGTGGCCCCCACGGAGGACAAGATGCGGGAAGTAAGACTCAGATGGTTCGGGCACATTCAGAGGAGGAGCACTGATGCATCGGTGATGAGGTGTGAGCGACTGGCTGTGGTGGGCACGCGAAGAGGTAGAGGGCGACCTAAGAAGTATTGGGGAGAGGTGATCAGACAGGACATGGCGAGACTTAGGATTACTGAGGACATGGCCCTTGACAGGGGATTATGGAGGTCGAGCATTAAGGTTGTAGGTTAGGGGAAAGTTGTGAATATTTCTACAGCACTATAGAGTGAGACTAGCCAGTTAGGAGTTAGACTAAGAATGTCATTGGTCGTCTATTGATGTAGGACTTTACCTGCTAGTTTTACTATACCAGCCATATATTTCGTATTTCGTATTCTGTATTTAATATCTCTTATATTGCTGTTATTTTATTATGCATTTTTATGGTACTAATATATCGGCTCCTGTTGCTTTTTTGAGCCGAGGGTCTCCTGGAAACAACCTCTCTACCCTTCGGGGCAGGGGTAAGGTCTGCGTACATATTACCCTCCCCAGACCCCACCTGTGGGATTATACTGGGTCGTCGTTGTTGTTGTTGTTGTTGTTTGTATCTGATTTATACATAGTAAAACCAAATTTCATACAACTAATTATATATTATACAATTTACCTACAATTTTCATATATTATTTCTACTCAATTATATATATATAAACAACAAAATTTCGTAGGTTGAAGATGAGTATTAGATGTCGGGTCTTAATAAGAATTAAAGTTTGTTGTCCCCTTGAGAGACGAGCTCAACTATGTGCATTTGATAGGTTAGCAGTTCATGACATTATATGTCACTTACTAATAATACGACAACTCGAAAACTATGGTTGTTGAATGATTGACAACTATATTATGCATAAGTGAAGGTTATTGGTTCATTTTCAGCTTAATTACAAGATCTGCGAAGTACACGATGGATTTTCCTTTTCTTTGAAGTTTTTTCTTGGGGGTTGGGTTTACCCACCTGATACTAGGGCTCGGATCGGATCGGATTTAGCACATTTCAGATTCGAATTTCGGATTTCGAATTCTAGAAAATGTAATCCGAATCCGATCCGAATTATATCGGATTGGATCGGATTTTAAAGTTTGGATCGGATCGGATTTCGGATCGTATTATTATGCCTCAAAGTTGCAAACTAATATGTATATTTTCTTTGTAAAAGAGGTAATATATTAAGAAAAATTCATGTTTATGCAATTATGAGAGTACTATGGTGCCAATATAGTTAAATCTAGCAATTGTAAAGGTAATAACTTGGAGGAAGATGTAAAGGAAGTAAACTATCCGAAATTAAAGTATAGTATTTATACATTGCCTAATAATTTCGGATTTCGGATCGAATCGGATTAAAATATACCAATCCGAATCTGATCCGAAATCCGAAATTTTAATAAATACAATCCGAAATCCGAAATCCAAAATCCGAAATTGAATGGATCGGTTCGGATTTCGGATATCCGATCCGAATGAACAACCCTACCTGATACGCGCATTGAAGCACTACTATAACAAGATTCGCATCGCGTAAGGCCCATTAAAAGTGGAAGAGCTCTCTAACATGATTTTTTCTAGAGGAAAAAACATAAGTAGGCCATATTTAAGAAAAAATTTCAGTTAACTAGCAATAATAGGTATTCTACAAAAAAGGCACCTAAATAATTATATATTTTAGCATGAAGCTATAAATATGGACCCAGAATCACGATTTAAAAAATCTAAAGCATTCAATTCCCAAAAAAAAATCCAAAGCAGT
The DNA here is from genome assembly GCF_000715075.1 of Nicotiana tabacum. Lineage (NCBI taxonomy): Eukaryota > Viridiplantae > Streptophyta > Magnoliopsida > Solanales > Solanaceae > Nicotiana > Nicotiana tabacum. Next base: position 180,343,461 of record NC_134082.1, on the reverse strand, counting down.
TCTGATTCTTCTCCTTAACTTCCTAAATTAACGTTGAACAATAATTTGACTAATTTTATATTATTTGATTTTTGATTCTTTCATGTTTCTATATTTAAATCTTAATGATATATAAAATGTATATTAATTGACATTGTAAATATTTTACAAATATATTAAATATATATAGTGTATATTTAGAGTAATTAAGTTTTATACAATAAATATTCTACAAATATACTAGTATATGCATAGGTTTTTTCTTGAAGATCTTTATATTTAAGGTATATTTCTAGTATAAAATATTTTATATCTTATACATACCATGGACATCCCACCAAAAAATTTTCAGCTAAATCACATTATTAATATACAAAATATAAACAAAAAATGTATGTATGTTTAGTTGAAAATATATAAGGTATATTTGTCGTGTGGTGTGTGTATATATATTACTTGTATAAAAATAAGTAAAAATATTTAGGTAGCAACAATAAAGGAAGAGGGAGGGAGGGGTGCCATTACAAAAGAATGAAAAAAGGAAAGTTTTACTATAATGATGAGAGAGAAGTGATATCAATATTATTAGAATAAAACTAATCTGAGGGTCAACTTATTTTTAAAATGTGCTAGAATTGTAAAAGAAATTGCCATTTATCGAATAAATGAAGAATAATATTATTAATGAAAATAATATTAAATAAAGGATTAGGCATATAAAAATCTCTTCTTTTTATACCCTAGGCTCGAATCCGAGACCGCAGATTAAGAGCCCGTTTGGCCAAGCTGCCAAAAGCTGCTTATTTTGAAAAGTACTTTTTTTAGAAGTGTTTTTATCAAAAGTACTTTTGAAAAAAATAGTTTATGTTTGACCAATTCATTTAAGAAGTACTTTTTGTAACATTTAGTAATCAAAGTGTGTTTGGTCAATCTTTCTAAAAAGTATTTTTGAGTATCAAATTACCAAAAAAATACTACAAAGGTCTTATAATTATTTCAAAAGAGAAAAATAAATATAAATATTTATCGTAAGAGACTTATTATTTTTATTTTATTTAATTAAAATATAAACATAAAGTAAATATACATACTAAAGATTTAAATCAATATAACATAAATAGTTATACCTAACATATAATATTATCTAGGTATAATTACTTAATGTCATCATTCAGTATGAATTAAAAGTTTAATATTCTCTCTCTCTATATATATATATATTGATAATCCACCATGAAATAATTAGCAAAGTCACTCACACATGATAATATTAGTTTCTCAACGATTTCACTTTAATTCTATTACACAACGCCTTCATATTAGTAGAAGACTTGCCTTGCACTTCTAAAGGAATATCAGAATGCTCATCTCCTACCTCAATAGCTGCAGTAATGTCTTCATTAGCATAATAGTTGAATTCATTATCGGTAGAAGAACGTTGTCGGATGAAATTATTTATAGTCATGGTAGTTGTAACAAGATGATTCTGAGTGTCAAACTTGAAATATAACATTGAGCGTGAAATATAAATAATTTTAAATATATAAAAAATTATTGTTTTCGTAAAAATAGCTAAGTATGTTTAAATTCAAATTCAAAAAGAGTAACTAACTATTAACAACACATAATGCAAAATTAAATTTTTTTAAATTTAAATTCAAACAGAAACTAATTATTACCTAACCTAACTAACTTTGTCCTAAATTGCCAAGTGACCTATTGTGAGACTGTCACTTGGCTTAATGTGGATGATTTTTCTTCTTCTTTTAATAATATATAGATATAGATTAGGTGATGCAATTGTAAACTTATTACCTATTTGTGGGTAATTTTCACAAATTAGATTTGATAATTGTATTAAGGATTCGGGATTTAATAGCCTATAATAGAAGAAATTATAAATGATCATTTGTAGGAAGAGAATTGATAATCCAAAGAAGGACGTAGATAATTTGTTTTAGTGTGAAAAAAAGAAGAAGATAATTTAAAAAGTTGCAAGACATTACACAAATAAAAAATCAAAAACAACAAAAGTCAAAAAAGAATTTGGAAAGTTACAATATATTCATATATATATATATGATATCTCTAATTTTAAAAGAAACTAGAAACAAAAAAGAAAAGGAAAAGCTTAAATAGTAAGCGATAAATTGAAAAATATAAATTTATGGTGAGGATAGTTTTATCTTAAAAAAATTAATTTTATGTTTTTGCTTCTACTTCTTGGAAGAAGCTAGAATTTCTGCTTCTTCCCAAAAGCAGAAAAACTGCTTCTCCGTCAGAAAAAAATACTTTTGACTTCCTAGAAGCTTGGCCAAACAGGCTCTAAGGCCATCTCCAACCTTACCCCAATTTTCCATAATGGGGGCAATTTTTGGGGTAATTTAGCTCCAACCCTCCCCCATTTTGTCCCCAAAATGGGGGATGAATAATGTTCCCTCAAATATGGGGTACACTATTCATCTCCCCCATTACTATTCATCACTTTTTTATTATTATTATTTTATTATCTGATCTTTTAATTTATCTCTCTATATATACCTAATTATGTTTATGTAATATTTTTATAATATTAGTTTTACATCTTAACTTTAGTGTATAATTTTGATAAATTAATTTTTGTGTATTTATTATTTTTATGTAAAATTGTAAGTTAATTTGATTAAAAGTTATAATTGTACAAAAAATATATAATTATCTCAAAAAATAAATGGTGCAAATATAAAATATTAGATGTTGCAAAAATTAAAAGGTGCGAATATAAAATATTAGATGTTGCTAAAATTGAAAAGTCCAACTACAACAGTAGAAATGACAGTAGATGAAAATCAACGATTTCAAGAATTTTTAGCTCGACATAGAAGAATTAAGGACAAAGATGCTCATTTTGCACGTAGTAATGCATTAATAAGTCATTTATGGGAGAATACTAGAGGTTGAAGTTGAATATTTATGTAGTATTTCGAATGAATTTTATTGTTATGTAATATGTATTTAATTAATCTCGTATCGCAATGATTTCACTTTTATTTGAATTATTAATTAATTTATAATAATTGCTTACAAATTATATTATTTAAAATTGTATGGAATTGTTTTAATGGAAATTACAAATTAATAAATATAAAAGATGGAATTTGTTTAATGGAAACTAAAAATAAAATTGAAATGAAAGATAATAATATAATAAATAAGAGAGAGAAGAATATAAAAAAGTTTGGGGAAAAAATGGGGGAATGTTTGGAGTAAGTTGTCCTCAAAATGGGGAAATTTCCATTTTGGAGACCAAAAATAGGGACAATTTTTAGGGTAATGAAGCTCCAACCCTCCCCCATTTTTGCCCCCAAAATGGGGGATGAATAGTGTTCCCTCAAATATGGGGGTACACTATTCATCTCCCCCATTACTATTCATGTTTTGTTTATTATTATTTTATTATTTAACTCTTTTAATTTATCTCTTTATATATACCTAATTATGTTTATGTAATATCTTTATAATATTAATTTTACATCTTAACTTTGGCGTATACTTATGATAAATTAATTTTCGTGTATTTATTATTTTATGTAAAATTGTAAGTTAATTTTATTTTAAGTTATAATTGTATAAAAAATATATAATCATCTCAAAAAATGGATGATGCAAATATAAAATATTAGATGTTGCTAAAATTGAAAGGTGCGAATATAAAATATTAGATGTTGCTAAAACTGAAATGTAAAAATTGAAATTACATTAAATGAACGTACATTAAAATTGGAAATACATTGCTTACAAATTATATTATTAATTTTATGGAATTGTTTTAATGAAAATTACAAATTAATGAAAATAAAAGTTGAAATTTGTTTAATGAAAATTAAAAAATAAAATTGAAATGAAAGATAATAATATAATATAGAAGAGGGAGAAGAATATAAAAAGGAATATTCTCTTTTGGGGAAAAAATGGGGAATGGTTGGAGTGAGTTGTCCCCCAAATGAAAAAATCCCGATTATGGAGATCAAAAATGGGGTAAAGGTTGGAGATGCCCTAAGAATGGAGAAATCATATCTATTCCACCAGAATCCACGTTGGTTTCTCTCAAGTTTCAAACTTGTTATGCGTTTGGTAAACATTTAAAGTGCTTATAAGTTAAAATTAGCCATAAGTGATAAGTCGACCACCCCGAACTTATGGCTTTTCAGTGTATAAACACTTTTAGTTTGACCATGGCTTTTATTAGTTTATCCTTAATGATATTTTTTAATTCACAAAATATTTTTCTAACTTTCTATTCATTCCATGTTAAATTAGCACTTGTACACAAACACATAATAACTGCTTATTTATTAAATCAATTTCAGTATTTAAAAATATTTTTAAGCACGTAATGCTTATCAGCTACTTCAAATCAGCTAATCCAAACGGACTCTTTTTTCATACTCGATGCAACCTCCAGTCATATTATCTCTCTTTTTAAAAGTTTTGTAGACAAAACACATTTAAAAGAAAGTATTTGTCTAAACAGTTATTTATCTCTTCTTCTTTGTCTTAATTAAATATCTCATTTAGTTATCCCAACTAATTGGACTAGTGAGGATGAATTTAAAAATGATTAAATGTTTCTTTTGTTTCTAAAACGTCTAATATTTTAAAGCAAATCAGATTCTAAAACGACAAATATTTAAAAGCGAAGGTGTACCACATCCCCTCAATTTGCACCCGATGTTGGGTTTAAGATATTATAGAAATCAAGCTCTTGACTTCTTCTTCGTTTTTTTTTTCCAATTTGATTATGCATACTGATTATAATTAATTCGAATTCACGTCAAGTATTTACGGTAGAGGTAAATTACGTTGTTAAAAAAAAATTCACTAAAAAATACTCTTCTTGTTAATCTCACCGCACCATGTTGTTCTTTGACTTCCTATGTTATGCTATTATTTTATCACTTCTTTAAGAGGGGATAGAAGATGTATGTCGCTGAGGCCAACAAGTGGCAATTGGTGAAATAGCGTCGAAGTTATGTGACTTGAAGATTGACTCTACCGACAATTTCACCACAACCAACTGCTAATCCTAAATCCCAACTAATACGGCACTCCAACTCTTCTTTCATTTATTTAGGTGAGACTCCGACCCCTACATTACCATACTCGTAAATCACATTCATGTTATTAATAGCTTGTTTGGTCAAACTTTTCCAACATCAAAAGTATTTTAAAAGAAAGTATTTTTTTTAAAAAAAAATTGAAGTGTTTTGTCAAGTTTTTAGAAGAGAAAAAAATGATTTTGAGTAAAAACAAAAACAGTTTTGGAGAAGCAGAAAAAATAGCTTCTTCCCAAAAATATTTATTTGAAAGCACTTTTTTATAAGTTTGACTAAATACTAATTCCTGCTCATAAGTGCTTTTTAAATTAATTAGTCAAACACAAACTGTTTCTTACCACTGAAAAAAATATTTTTGAGAAAAAATACTTCTCAAAATAAGTTGATTTTAGAAGCTTGGTCAAATAGACTATAAGGCAAAGTCATTTTCTCAATTTAATATAGGTCAAATTCCTCTTTAGCAAAACATACTTCTCCTTAATACTTCTCACATTCACAACTGAGTATGTCCGGAAAAGATAAATCGACGTAATCAAAATTTTGATATTCTTGTTTTACCCCTTTAACAATGAGTTGTTTTATTAGTCAAATATCTGTTATTTTATTTTTGAATAACGAAAAATAAGGATGTTAAAAAAGGGTACTATATTTTTCAAGTGGAAGGAATTATTTCTATCTTTTGTCTATGATCAGTAAAATTGACTAAGAAAGGTAAGCGGATGAAATTTAAAATTCATAAAAGTGCTCCATACTTTGTACTGAAAGTGCAAGTCATAATCATTAAAGAGACCTACCCACCCACTTAATTAATGCATGGAAAATTGGAGAAGCATGGAATTATGGGAAATTGTGGGCTTGTTTTTCCTACGAGTATTTGATTACTTAGTACATTCTTTGCAAGTGGTATTGCACATTTGTTGAAGAAAATGCTAAATTCTAGGTAGCCCCTTTTATTAGTCATCTTTTTTATGTGTCTTGGCGTGTTATGTGTTTATGTTGTATCTCCATATGTTTTAGATATATGGTTCATGAGAAAAACCCAATTAACTATATTAAAAGATGAAGCAAGTTCATCAAGCAACAAAGAGATGTAATCAATTCTCTTCAGATTAAAGATGTAAAAGAGAGCTAGAAACCCGAATGTTTGTTTGTTGGTTTCATTAAATGTTGGCCCACTAAACTTGTTGAATCTAGAGGATTTTCAGAAACTACGATTGTTAAGTGTATTAATTTCCTTACAGCTACAATATACATGATTACTTCATATAGCTACCATATATATGATTACTTCCTATAGCTACCATTTAGTTGTTATGCGTTTGTATTCGCGCTACTATATTTATGAATACAGTAGCGGAATTCGCCTAAAAATAGGAGAGTCCAGCTGTTTAATAACGGAAAGAGGACCAATTAGCGTGTATCACTCCTAATTTAACTCAACAAAATCAATTCTACATAATTTTTGCTACCATTGTGTTGTATTTCATGTATATTCGCGTGACTGTATTTATAAATACAGCGAGGTAATCAAGAAATATGATGCATACCGTTCTATTCAATTCGAGTGTATACATTTTATTCAATTAACAAATATTAATTATTCACTATTATACATTGTATTCAATTCACCGTATTCAAACAACAAAAAATCACAAAACACATTGATATTCGGTTGTATTAAAAAATATAGACCTTCGGAATGCATAAATACAGGCAAAAAATAATATATTTATACAAAAATACAATGTATTTGAGTGTATTTGTATTGTATTGTATTTGTGTCATTGTATGTGACTAAAATAGAAAAGAAGAGAGGAAAGTTCGCTGGAGATGGCGTTTTCTGGCCAAGCAAACTACTGTATACATCATATTAAACAAAAAATAGAGACGAACAAAAATTCGGCCCTCAAAATTTCTTGTCACGACTCGAATTTCACACCATCAGACCGTGATGTCACCTAATATTGTACTCGCTAGGCAAGCCAAAGTTACAGAATATTTCACCTTTTCCATTATCTTTTAATAATTAAAACTTAACAAAAGTAAATCAGCGGAAATAAATGCGGAAGATCACAATTTAAAAGATTATCTTTATGCTAATAACGAAACCATAATAAATTCCACCTAGAAATTGGTGTCATAACTCATGAACTGTCTACGAATACTACAAGTAATGGTTTGAAAGAAGAATATACATCTATTTCGGAAGAAAAATAAAAGCAGAATGCAGTAAAGATAGTAGGGGACGTCAGGGCCTGCGGACGCCTGCAGGACTACCTTGGGTCTCCTGTGTACTGAAGGCAGCAACCTTAAACTCTAATCAGCCACTAACTCCAAAATCTGCACAGGAAATGCAGAGTACAGTATCAGTACAACCGACCCCATGTATTGGTAAGTGCCGAGCCTAACCTCGATGAAGTAGTGACGAGGCTACGACGGGGTATCACAACATATACAACTTGCAACAGTTTATACCAAAATAGAAAGAAAATACGAAATGAAATATAACAGTGACTTGCATTAAATAAATACGAAAACCAGCCATTCTACCAGTACTCATCTATAACCAATCCTTAGGGAGTTTCAACATCTCAGTAATGAACTTCAGTAGAAATGAATACTAAAACAATAACTGATGCGGCGTGTATCCCGATCCCACCATATAAACAATAACAGTATCAATATTCACCCTTATTACTCCTTGTTGCGGCATGCAGCCCAATCCTATCAGTCCACCTTTATTACTCCTCAACACATATCACCCTTATTCCTCCTATTGCGGCCCGCAACCCGATCCCACCTATACACCCTTATTACTCCTTGTTGCGGCGTGCAACTCGATCCCACCAGACAATCACATTTCACCCTTATTTCTCCTGTTGCGGTGTGCAACCCGATCCCAACATATCAGTACCAATCACAACTCAAAAATAGGCATTTCACAATTTAACTTAGAATCTTCCACAACATTTATATCTTAAATCATAACAATGGGAAGTCTATGCCATTACGAAATCTCAACAGTCAAAACTACTCAGCGAGACCAACCAAAATATATTATGAAGCTCCAACAACTAACTCCAAACAATGAGGAAATAAAATGAAGCTATGAAACAATTTGTACATCAATAGAAGAAACAACAGTTAATATGAAGCAATTAGACATGAAAACAATTATGAGCAAGCAGCAATTAAGACAAGAAACATTATATTAGGAAACGGGGAAGGGAGCAAGCTAAAAATGATAATTTGGTGGCACATAGGTACTCGTCACCACATTTATACGCCACACACATGGAATTCCACATAGCAAATAGGTCGGAGATCCCTAATCCCTCAAGTCAAGGTTAGACCAAACACTTAACTCAAGTCAATGAGTATTTCAAAGCTCAACCACTGCTTTACCTCTCGATTCCACTACCAATTCACTCGTATCTAGTCATACTCAACTTAATGATATCAATAAATGCTCAATAACTCAAATCCAATGTATAATTATAGGTTTCCTAACATTTCCCCCCCAAAAGTCAAAAACCCGATCCCGGACCCGCTTGGTCCAAACTCGAAATTCAAACCAAAACCCGATTACCCATTCACCCTCGAGCCTGGATATATAATTGGTTTTGGAATCCGACCTCAAATTGAGGTCTAAATTCCCAATTTATAAAAATCCCTAATTCTACCTAAACCCCCAATTTTTACCATAGAAATCTTAGATTTTTGGTTGGAAATTCATGACATGTGATGGGAAAGTAAAAGAAAGTGGATTAGGATTACTTACCAAAGGTTTGGGGAAGATTTGATTATGGGAGAATCGCCTCTAGGGTTTTAGGATTTGGGAGATGTGAAAAATGGGTGAAAATCCCATCCAAGTTTCATTTTGAACAGTTGCAGATGTCGCAATTGCGACCAAAGCTTCACAATTGTGAAGCTCGCAAATGTGAGACAGGCGTCGTAAATGCGAACCTGCTGCATGTCTGCTACTGTCGCAATTGCGAACCTTTGGTCGCAATTGCGAAGCTTACCCCTCCTTGATGACTTCGCAAATGCGAAGGTTTGTTCAAATGCGAACTATGCTGGCCCAGGGCTTCTTCGCAATTGCGATAAGACCCTCGCAATTCCAAGCATGTAAAGCTCGCAAATATGAAGCCTGATCTCGTAATTGCGAGATCAGAGGCATGCAACAAATACCAGATCAACACCAGATTTTCTTAGTCCAAACTCACTCCGTGGCCTATCCAAAACTCATCCGAGTCCTCAGGACTCTAAATCAATCATGCACACAAGTCTTAAAATATTATATGAACTTGCTCGCACAATCAAATCGCCAAAATAACATCTAGAACTATGAATTCAACAACAAAACTCATGAAATTTTCAAGATAATTCAAAATTTCTAACTTTTCAACCAAAAGCCCGAATTACACCAAAATCACCTCCGATTTTCACCAAATTCCACAGAGAATGTCTAAATATCATAACGGACCTGTACCGGGCTACGAAACCAAAATACGGGCCCGATACCAACAAGATCAAATCTTATAATTTTCCAAAAACCATTATATTTTAAGTTAAACAATTTTCTTCAAAAATTTATTTCTCGGGTTAGGGACCTCGGAATTCGATTCTGGACATACACCCAAGTCTCATATTTTACTACGAATCCTCCGGGACCGTCGGAACATGGGTCCGGGTCCGTTTACCCAAAATAATGACCGAAGTCAACTAAAAATCATCTTTTAAGCCAAAAATCATTGTTTTCTTAAATTTTTCACACAAAAGCTTTCCTGTGTCGCGTCCGGACTGCGCATGCAAATCTAGAAAAGATAAAAGGAGGTTTTCAAGGCCTTAGAATATGAAAACGGATTCTAAAACAAAAGGTGTCCTTGTGGGTCATCACATTCTCCACCTCTAAAACAACCGTTCATCCTCGAACAGACATAGAAAAGTACCTGAGTCGGTTAAAAGATGTGGATATCAGCTCCGCATATTGGACTCGGACTCCCAAGTTGCTGCCTCATCAGGCTGACCTCTCCACTGCACAGGAACCGAATGATAACTCTTCGATCTCAATTGACGAACCTGCTGGTATAGAATGGCTACTGGCTCCTCCTCGTAGGTCAAATCCTTGTCCAACTGGACAGTGCTGAAGTCTAACACGTGAGATGGATTACCATGATACTTTCGAAGCATGGACACATGAAACACTGGATGCACTGCTGATAAACCTGGTGGCAACGCAAGCTCGTACGCCACCTCACCCATTCTCCGAAGGATCTCAAAAGGCCCGATGAACCTAGGGCTTAGCTTGCCCTTCTTCCCAAATCTCGTCATGCCCTTCATGGGCGACACCTGAAGCAACACTCGCTGCCACACCTCCTTTTTCTACCCGAAAGGGTATAAGGAAGTTTTTCCAATTAAAGTGATAATAACCGAAACGAGATTATTTATTCAAATTCAGAGTCGCCACTTGGGGTAATTTATGGTGTCCCAAGTCACCGGTTTAAAATTCCGAATCGAGAAAGATTGACTCTGTTTTATAGTCCGCGAAACAAAAAAATCCAGGTAGGAATTTTGTTAACCCGAAAGAAGGTGTAAGGCATTCCTGGGTTCCATAGTTTTAGCACGATCGCTAAACTATTATTAATTAGCCTAAGTATCTGATTAACAACATATTTCATGCCTAGTGTGTGTTTTTTACTTTTCAACAACTTTTAATTATTTATTGAATTATTTTTAGAACAAGTGACGATTGTCGTACACTTGTTTGTTTGGGAACACATTACAAACCACGCTACATGAAATGCACCCGCGATTTTCAACATGTTTATTTTATTATTCGAAGTTGTTATGATTGGGTCACATGAAATGCACACCCTAATTTGGAAATTATGTATCATAACTATATCACGGGAACCGTACCCACAGTCACAATGATTTATTATAGCGCACCTTAAGCAAACTACGAGTATTCATATTTAAAACTAATTCGACATTCAATGAAGGCTACTAGTTACTAATATGCATTGGGTAGACATGTTGACTCTAATTATTATTTGGAGAAAATTGGGCCAGCAGCAAGCCCACTACATTATCTAAGAAAAATTTGCAAGAAAAATATCGCTGGTGCTGACTGGGCTCGAAATTAAGCCTAGGAATGAAAACAAAGGAGGACGGAACCAAGTGAGCCTGTTTTTTGACTTGGCAGTCTCATTTGGGCCAATACCAGGCCCAGATGCTTTGAAAGAAAGCCTTCAACATTAAAGCTCATTCTCCTATCTTAAAAAAGATCTTAATGAAGAAAAGTGATGAAGTTTCTTAGGTTCGAAATTAAGCTCAAAAGTGAAAGAAAAATAGGAGCAGGAATGCGTTGGGCCTGGTTTCAACCAAGTTGCCTCATCTGGGCCAACGCCAGGACCAACTGTTTTAGCAAGAGGACCTTTAACGTTAAGGCCCTAATGAGGCCTGATTCCTTCTATTTCACATATAACAAAAAGCTACATAAATATTGGAAAATTAAAGTACTGGACAACCACATTCTAAGCCTTAAATCATTAACAAACCATCAGTGATAATACTATAAGCTTAAACCTTAAAATACTCATTAAATACGTTAATCCCAAATATGCAATCACCTTATCAATGCTGGATTTTTAGACGATTAAGATGAATGTACTCAACAACTAAACATTAGAGTTTTCTTTGATCATGTATAGCATACTAACCATCATCCCCTAACAAACGACTAAATAAGCTACTGGGGCTATTAACCATTTCGAAATTTTGAACTGTCCATGGAATAGATGAACTAATTTGAACATTCATACATGAAACTCCTAACTAGGCTATTGACTATCAAACAGATTCCGAATACTTAAATGAAGCTAAAACAAAATTACAAAACTAAACAACTGGAGAGCATCATTATGTAAGGAAAAACTGGAGTTTAATATTTGAACACCAACTTCTCATTACATCCAACCTAAACACATGCTTAGAGCTTAATTTTGTCACTCAAAGGTTCATAGAAGTACTTGTATACATCAAAAACAAAGTAAAGAATCTCTAAGAAACAACAGGAAGCAACAAGGAAAACAGTGAAATTAGCAGCACACCACAACAATATCACACAACTCCAAGCTTAAACCATGTTTCAACTTTTGAAAACCAACTAGAAATCCCAAGAAAAACTATTCTAGCCTAGGTCAAAAACCAAAAAATAGCTTAGCTAATGATACAATAGAGCTGTATATTTTAGAGGTATTTTTAGGGTCTCGATCTCTATCTGTATTGAATGAGGATAGGTTCTATATATACCCTAAGAGAGCTATTATGTGCTCTCCAAGTCAGGAATAATTCCCTTTGAAAGCAACCCTCAAAGAGCATCTTTTTAACAGAATTGGACAACTGGCTGTTTCTAATTGGTTTCAGTATATTGTACTGGCCAAATAGGGCCAACTGCCCATGTTCTAGAACCCTCTAATTGCCTTATCTCAATTTCCTATTTACCCATCGTTCAAATGACCCCTTTAAGTTATTGTTTTGATTCTTTTACCCTTCACAAATTTCAATTAATGCCAATAAAGTTAAAACAACATTAATGAAAAAACAAACTGGCTAAGACTCAAAAACTGATCTAAAACTAATTAGACAACTAAGAAAACCCCGAACAAACGATTCAAACAAGAATAATGGCTAAATACAATAATAATAAAACTATTTGAAAAATTAAACTAAACAGGCACGAATTAAACCAAATTAACAAATCTAATCAAACAGCTGGAAAATCGTAATACTGATGACTCTAAAACAAAATAAATAGATTAATGAACCCTAAACAGACTACCAGCTCAGACATGGAAACACAAAGAAAAACAGAAAGAAAATAAACCTTGAAAACAAAATGAAGGCACGAACGAGGGATGCTTCTGAACACAAACTAATTTCAATAAATGTAACTAACATGCAACTAATCTAACTAATGACATATTAACAGAGCGACGCAATACCTGAGTGTTCCAACGAACAAGCCAAAGAAATTCCTGAACACACATTGGCCGGACTTTTCCGTGCAAGACAGTGTTGATGTGCAACAATATCTCCTACTAGCCCGTTAAGAAGAAACAAAGCGAGGTGAGGACTGACTCATACGCTCCAAAATACCAAGGTTTTGGCCATGAAATCATCAAACATTTGTGCAAATCTCACAAAGGCACTGACTGGCATAGGTTTCGATCCCAAATGAACCAAAAACAATGGCAACTCAAACAAAAGGAAAATTTTAGGTTTTCTGCGATTTCCAGATTCAGATTTCATGGAGTTTGGGCGATTATTTGGGGAAGTTAATGAGGGATCTTGGCTGAGGGGAGTGTGGAGGTTTTAGGGTTTGAATTTGGGCGAGTTTGGAGACCGACCACTGCTATGAGATGATTTCCGGTGGGTGGCCGCTAGGGTTTGTAGGTTGAGGCGGATAGGAGTTAAGGGTGGCTAGGGTTTGGAGTTGAATGGAGACGGGGGGAAAGCAAATAATTTCTAGGATATGGGGGGTGTTAGGACATATATATGGGTAAGAGGTGTTGAGTTCCCAACCGTTGGATCATCAAAGATCAATGGTTGGGATTGAAGGAAGCCAAACAACGTCATTTGGTTAAGTGGGGGACCTGGACGGGGTAGGGGGTTGGGCTGGGCGGATTTTAGAGAGAAAAAGGGTCTGGGCTCAATAATTTCAAAGGCCCAAATCAAGTTCTAAGACCAAATTCCCCTCTTTATTTATTTGACTCAATTTTAATTTAAAAATACTAATTACTAATAAACTTAATTAAACCTAAATTAAATCCTAAACAAAACCTAGTAATGTGAATTGACTTACTTATCTAATTCTAATACTAAAATAATTAATTGATTTAGAACTAATGCAAGAAATATACTAATTTATAAAACTAAGCTACAATGTGGAATAATTTATATATTTTTGATTTTTATTTTATGATGCAATTAATTGATAATTAAATAAAAAATCAACCTAATAATGCAATGCATGAGAATTAAATATATATTTTTCAGTTATGTTCTATGCTTTTAATATATGCAAAAATGCAAATAATTAAGCAAACATTCCTAGAAATTCTATAAAAATTAAAATAAACTACAAAAATCTATTTTGTGATTTTGTAGGCGTATTTTGGTCGGGCAAAAATCACGTGCTCACAACTGTCCCTCTTTGCTCGGAAACACGAAGAGTTTTCGGGCAAAGATAAAGTGAGCGAATACGAGTGATTTTTGCCCGTTTGGATACTCCGTAGGAAGCATTTTTGAAAAGTCTGACCGAACCTTGCTTCCGAGGTTGCCTACATATCCTTGACTGTAAAAGAATCACGTCAGTGTAGTTCTGGATGTTTTGGTAGCTGGGACTACTGGGAAGCTATGATTTCACTGCTGTTGCTGCTATTACTGTTTGCTGAACTCCTCATTACACCGAAACCAAAATGAAAAGAAGCTAGGAAAATCTATTATCTATGAGTTACAAGATTCCTATCTATATGTCTTCAAACTTGATCTTGAAACTTCTATAGTTCTGCCGCGCATCTTGAACTGTTGACTCGCACTCTCGAGGCAAACTTATGTTATTTCTAACTTGAATTGACCCCATTCTTCAGGCGGGTTCCTGTTACCGTCTTGGACTCTGAACTTAACTCTAAAATGTATTCCCTCATTCTCTAGGTGGGTGCCTGCTACTTGACTTGATACTTGAAATGAACTCCCTTGTTTTCCAGGTAGGTGCCTGTTGCTTGACTTAATACTTGAATGAGTTTTCTTGTTCACCAGGTGGGTGTCTGTTACTATGACAAAACAGATAAAATAAAAGAAACCTTTCTGCCCCAGTTTGGAACCAGGAAACTCTATAAATGTTAGTCGGATCCTATTAACCAAGAAATCTTTCCAAATTTAAAAGCTAAATCCCATTATCCAGGAGGATCCTGACAACTCGAAAGTGTATCCCATTTTCCAGGAGGGTCCTGAAAACTTGAAACTAAATCCCATTATCTAGGAGGGTCCTAAAACTTAAAGCTAAATCCCATTGTTCAGGAGGGTCCTGAGAACTTAAATTATATCCCATTATCCAGGAGGGTCCTGACAATTATAATTAAATCCCATTATCCAGGCGGGTCCTGAAAATACTTAAACTAAATCCCATTATCCAGTCGGGTCCTAAACTTTAAACAACATCCCATTATCCAGGAGGGCCCTGAAAATTTAAATTAAACCTCATTATCCAGGAGGGTCCTGAGAACTTAAACTATATCCCATTATCCAAGAGGGTCCTGAAAACTCAAACTAAATCCCATTATCCAGGAGGGCCCTGAAAATTCAAACTAAACCCATTATCCAGGAGGGCCCTGAAAATTCAAACTAAACCCATTATCCAGGAGGGTCCTAAAAATTTAAAACTCAATCCCATTATTCAGGAGGGTATTGAACTTTAAATTAAATCCCATTATCCAGGAGGGTCCTGAAATTTAAAGCTAAATCTCATTATCTAGGAGGGTCCTGACACTTGAATTAAATCCCATTGTCCAGGTGGGTCCTGAAAACTTGAACTAAATCCCATTGTCCAGAAGGGTCCTGAAACTTAAAGCTAAATCCCATTATCCAGGAGGGTCCTGAACTTTAAACTGTCCCATTATCTAGGAGGGTCTTGGAAAACTTAAACTAAATCTCATTATCCAGGCGAGTCCTGATGACTTGAAACCGTATTCCATTATCCAGGAGGGTCCTGACAATTCAAAAACGAAATCCCCATTATCCAGTAGGGTCCTGACAACTCACAACTAAATCCCACTATCCCGGAGGATCCCGAACATTTAAAATTCAATCCCGTTATCCAGGAGGGTCCTAAACTTTAAACTAAATCCCATTATCCAGGAGGGTCCTGAAACTTTAAACTAAATCCCATTATCTAGGAGGGTCCTGACAACTTGACTACATCCCCATTATCCAGGAGGGTCGTGAAAACTCACAACTAAATCCTATTTTCCAAGAGGGTCCTGAAAACTCAAACTAAATCCCATTATCCAGGAGGGTCCTGAAAACTTACGGCCGAACCTGTCTGGCACATGCTTTCCTCACGGAGATTTCTTCTAGAACAAACATAATTTCCTGCCCCCATTTCAATCAAAGAAAATCTTATCAGTTTGAAAATGTGGTGGTTAGTTTGCGACATTCTTACTGAAGGTGGCCTTTCTACTGCCATGCTTTGTTTCGATTAGCCGCCTTGGGCTAGCAAAGAATTGTTTGACCTTCTGATCGAACCTCAATCACAGAACCCTGAATGACCCCAGTAGCTTACACTCAGCCTGTTATTTGAAAACTCTGTCTTGCCCATTCTGAACCGTTATACTTCCTCAAAATTCACGATCCACTTGACCGCTTGAGCTCCTTTTAAAATTTAATTGCTTAATCTGAATCACGCCATTTGTGATGTGCTCTGGCCAGAATTTTGCTTTGTGCAATTGAAAGTTGGTAATAGGCTTTGAAATCCTTTCTTGCTTGATTAACAAGGCTACCATTGAGAAAGACTTAAAAAAGTAGACCCAAAAGAAAATGAAACAAAGTGACTTCGAGAATTAGGAATAAAGAAGAAAATTTTGAACCAAGACGACTATTTGAGGAAGAATGAAAAAGAGACTTATCTGAGTGAAGCAACTGGCACCAATGATCATGACATGCATTTCGGATTAATCAGCCCAGTCCATTCACCTAATCACATTTTAGTTCATGCCCCATCTTCATACTTTACAACTGGGATTCCCATATTCCAACCTCTCTACAAAGTTACAAACCTCATTCGGCTTATAGTGCCCTGAAGGGTTTTCACCAGCAAACTTCTCTCATTTGCTCTTCTCTTAACTCACTGTCGGCTTATGTTGCCTGTGAGGGTTTTCACCAATAAGACTCTCTCATTTTAATTTTCTCTCAGCTTTTCATCGCCCTACGGTGCCCGTGGGGGTTTTCACCAATAAGACTCTCTCATTTATTCATTTTTCCTTGTGCATGAATGGAGTTTTACCCATAATGTGAATCATACATCTATCTCGCTTGACTTGGCATTCCTCAAGGATTGATCAAAAAGTCTTTCTTTGGATTGGGGTACGGGATTTTGGACGAGGTTAGAAAGAAAAGGCGGCATGCGGCTTAAAAATAATTTAAAATAACAGGTGTTAACTTATATGCGTTAACCAAACTTTAGAGAACCTGATCCTTTATGAGTTTCTACTGAGAATACTTATGAAGCAGTAAGTAAAAGAGACGAGGGATTTTTACGTGGAAAAATCCCACACAAGGGGACAAAAACCACGGCCTACACTTTATGGGCTTTCAACTTCACTAACTTGTAATCTCACTATTACAAGCCACTTTGTAATAACTCTATTACAAATGATTCAACTCAACTAACTTGTGGTACTCTCACCACAAGCCACTTTGTGACTCTCTAGTTGCAAAGACTTTAAACTTATGACTAATCCTAGTCACAACATAAACTTAGAAAGTTTACGAATTTGGGTTTCCTAAAACATAGCTTCTAAGAAAGCAATATAGGAGTTACAATGAAGAACAAATAACAAGATTACAACTCAACTACGGATAACACATAGACTCATTGTGAAACTGATCCTTTAGTGGAGTTGTCTTCTTGTTCTTAACACACCAGTGACTTTAATGCCGGATGAACACTTTGATTCTTGAGAGAATATCACTAAATGCACAAGTGAATATTTTGTGCCTTGCACCAGGTTGTTATACTACAAAAGACATCACAATAGTGATGTTAAATCTTGGTACACACTTCTTCCCAATGAGAAATGACTACCGCACTGTCTGCTACACTGTTATGTGTACAGTTGCGGGTAGTCACTTTCTGCAGTTGTGTTCCAACTATATAGTTGACTTGTACTCCTATCAGAGAACCCTGAGGGACCAACTCCCTGTTGTATTCCTCTTTGTAACAGTTGCAAACAGTCACTTTTTGCAGTTGTATTCTAGCTGTACAGTTGACTTGACTTGATCTCCAGCTGTACTGTTGTGTTCCTCTTTGTGGTTGTTCACTCACTTGCTGGAGATCAGACTGAATCATTGTTCATTTGAAAGTACACCAAGTAGGTCAGGTTCTTTATCTGGTTCTTGACAATAAGTTTGTTAGATCATCAGAACATAAGAAATACAAGGCAAGGCTATTGAAAACCCATCAATTTTCCCCTTTTTGATGATGACAAACTTAGGGAGCGATAGTATTTGTTTATAGCAGAAATAACCAGATAAGGTACCAGTAAATACACAAGTTCCCCCTTACCTTTTGCTTTTGATTCCCCCTTAATCAGATCTTTTATATTTTCCCACTCTGGGATTACCCAAGGGAACCTTGTAAAATCTGAACACTTGAGTGAGGAAAAAACCATATGGTAGCCCATGATTCCCACCTTTAAAGTTTGCCACCTTTTGCATGTGATCTATCATGATTGCTGGAAAATTGATTGGGACAAATCATCAAGCGCCTCCATTAAGACCATATCCAATTTTGTAGCAATGGACCTCTCTCAGAATGAGGTAAGAGCACCTTATTGACCAGTTCAAAAAGAAGCTGATACTCAGGAAGTAATACCTTCTTATGCACCTGTTCCCCCTATTGAATAGCTTGCTCTTTCATGATAGCTCTCCTAAAGTTGACACCATAGACACCTTTGACTGAGGACATCCCTTCACATGGAATTTTGAGAACCTTTCCCAATGCTGAAGCATCGAGTACAATGTTTACTCTATTCACTAGCGCACAAATGTGATCCCCTTCAACTGTGAAGAGAGATGTGTAGAAATTTTGAACTGCATCTTCGTACACCAGAGGCATGCTCCCTTGAAACAAATGCTCCCATTGCTGAAATTCCACTATCTCTAGAATTATTCTCATACCGGCCATCTCTGAAATTGCTGGGTCAAATGTACGACCCCACAAAACTTTCTGAGTTCTTAATCTCTCCTGCCAAAGACTTTTATCACTGGGCATGGTCCTCAGAAGACCAGGTTCCCTTATAGTTTCCCGTTTTAGTTTGCTAGATCCTTCAACAAACTTTCCTTTCCAACTTACTAGTCCCACATTATCATCTTCAGACATGGCTTGCTCAATTGGAATCTTCTTAGACTTGCTGCTGTCCTTCACGGATGCACCATTTTGTTTCTCAATAGTTTCATCGGAAGCTTCATCCATAAACTTTTGAGCTTTTATAGATTGTTTCACTAAGAAACCAGGTTACTTTGGAGCATTTTTGTCTCCCCCGCTCTTGTCCATAACAAATTTCCCTTGATTCATCAATCTCTTTTTCCTTGTCTTGACACTCCTCCTACTTTTCTGCAATGTAGACTCAAAGCCCTCTTTCTGCTGCGTCCTGATAGTGGGTGACTTGGGTGAGGATTCTAAGAGCTTAGAATCATCAGGAGGTGCAGAAGTGGGTTTACTTGGAAGAGAATCAAGTTCTTCAGTAGGTTTTTTTGGGAACGTCTTATGAGCCAAAGACTCTAGGAGTACTATGGTTCTTACATCGCCTAGGAATGGAGTTTCTTCCCCCTGATACTCAGACGAGAGATATGCTCCTTCATTCACAAGACACTTAGCAGTGATAGCTATGATGTTATGCGCTGCTTCCTTTTCTGGTGACTTTGTAAGAGTCACTAAGTCCAAATGGAGGTGTTTAGATACTGATCAAGATCATCCTTAGAGACCTCTAACACTTGAGAGGTGAAACCTCCTAAGTGTTCCTTGATGAAATCATAGGAATGACGAGACACAGGGTTATCAAAACATGGAAGGGAAACAGGGTTTGTCAGAAAGGGAAAAACTATAGGAAAAGAGGAGGAACCGGGTGTGGATATAGTAGTATTGGAAGAAGTGGAATAGCGAATTTCTGGGGATGATTTTAAGGATGATAAGGAAGTGAGAGTGGTGTTAATGGTGGGAGAATGAAGCGATCATTCGATTGCCATTATAAGAGTATTTGGTAGGTAAGTAGAGTGAGAGAGAGAGAGATGAAGAGAGAATCACAGATATACAGAAGAGATAAAGGTTCATGACTTACTGTGAGGGAGAAAGAAAGTTTTAATGGAAAAAGGACTAATGATGAGAAAAGAGAGAAACAAGTTCTGAATAGTTCTGAAAACGGTGGTAGGTTTGTGAGAAAACATTATCGTGCAGAGGGGATGAAGGGATTTGAAAGACAAGACATGACATGCAGACTTTGAAAAGTCAGATGATGTAGCAGTTGAGTCAATTTTATTAACATTTTTGAGAAGGCATGCAGATCAAGAATATTACTACTAACCTGTGGAACAGGAACCTGATGCCCGAACATTTTTTTTTTTGAAAAAGATTTTAGCAGCTCTTCTTTTGCAGTTCATAACTGTACCTTTAGCTTCTATGATCGTCATGCGTGTTTACCTGCAACGATATCAATGTGAGTTAGGCTTTGTCAGAAAATACTTTAGCTAATTTTACCTGAAGGTGCTTTTTATAGCCAACTAATAGCGAATCAGGTTCTCTATTAGGTTTCAGTAACCCCAGTTTCACCTTGTTTATCCCAAAATGTTCCCTCCTCAAGTCTTTGATAAGAATATTTGGAATTCGGCCTTCTGTGCCGCAGGACTTTCCAAAGATCAACCCTTTCTCCACATTGATCCTCAGAAGATAATACTTCACCTCAATGTGCTTGGTCCTCTTGTTTTGAACTGGATAGAGAAGGTATGCCATTAGAAAATACCCCAAAATCTTCCAGTTGCTGCTTAATTCATAGGGTTTGAGCACATCAGGATGCTGCCGCTACGCATTCTGCTTCAGTTGTTGACGAAGCCATTGAGTTTTGTTTCCTTTTGCCCCAAGAGATGAAACATGATCATGGCAGGTGAACCATTCCAGAAGTGTTTTTTCTGTCCACAAGATAACCTGCATAATTAACATCAGCATACCTAATAAGATTAAAACTGTCACCTGAGGGGTAATACAGGACCAGGTCCTGAGTTCCATTAAGGTATTTCAACCTTCTTTTGGTAGCCTTCAAGTGGGATTCCTTGGGACTTAACTTTGAATTCTATTCTAGAGTGGAAATACAGAAGGGACTAGATTTTTTTTTTAAATTTTTTGATTATTGTCTAAAACCAGAATAAAAGGAGTGCTTATGTTATCAAGTATATGGGAGCTTTTGTGTTTCTAGTTTGGGACTGAGGTTTGATTGGTAGAGGAACTTGGTAGGTTAATTAGATTTCCCTGCATTCCTTGTTCTATTACTTGTGGAGTGCCTTGCACTGCATCTCCACTCTTTCTTCAGCTTCAGTGGTAGTAATTAAAGTACCAGGTTCCTTATGAAAAGTGAAAGCGGATGGTGCATTGTCTTTCACCTGTCTCCTTCATCTTACTCATCATATCATCCTTCTCATTCGAAACCTCAGATATTTCCTAGGTGCCAGACATGGTTCATTATATTGATCATCACTATTTCCTCCTTTGTTAGACGAAGGTGTCTCGTTGAATAGCACATGAATACTTCCTTCCACCCAGTGTGCCCTTTTGTTGTAGACTTTGTGGCCTTTGCTTTATGGGGAGTATCCCAGAAAGATTCCTTGATCGCCTTTTGCATTAAACTTCCCAAGTTGGTCCTTCTCGTTGTTGAAAACATGGCATTTTCATTTCAAAAAGATTCTCAGATAAGTTGTCTTTGGTTTTCTTCCATTTGGTAGCTCATAGTGGGTTTTGTTCAGGAGGGACCTTATCATACACCTGTTCACCAAGTAGCAAGCAATTTTTATTGCTTTTCCCAGAACCTTTTGGTGATTCCACTGTCGATGAGCATTGTCCATGCCATGTCTTCCAGAGTTCTGTTCTTTCTTTCAGCAACACCATTTTGCTGTTGAGTCCTTGGTGCCGAGAAGTTGTGTGTGATTTCATTTTTGTTGCAAGCTCATCAAATTTGGCGTTGTCACATTCTGTCCTATGGTCAAATCTGATGCATACTACCTTCAATTTTATCTTCTCTTGGATCTTTTTGGCAAAGGCCATAAACACCTCGAAAGTCTTATCCTTTGTTCTAAGAACCAGTGTCTAGGTGAATCTTGAATTTGGCAGACCACGAACCAGGTCCATCTGAATTAGTTTATTCAGAAGTGAGAAGCTTTCATTCCCCAATCTTCCATGCCAAAGTTCTGCGAACTGACTTCAAGCATCTCATATCACTAGCTTGTACATATTCAACGTCAGCAACGTAGATGTTCTTGTTTCTTTGGCCACTAAGACCACTTTCCCAGTAACCAAATTGGTAGCTGTGCAAACTTTTGATAAGAACTCTACTTTGTTCCCTTTATCACAGATTTGAGAGACACTCAGGAGACTGTACTTCAGGCCATCCTCATAGTACACGTTCTCAATTGAGTGTCAAAGGGATTTTCCAACTTTTCCAACACTGAGAATGTACCCCCTCCTTTTTCAAGGGATGCACTCCTTTCCTGCACGGCTTTCAGTGAGAAGAAATCCACGGTGCTTCCAATCATGTACTTTAAGCATCCACTGTCCATAGTTCATTGCAGTTCGCTTCCTCTCACTGTTCCCTGCACATGCAAATTATGGGTTAGATTTAGGAACCCAAACTAGTTTGGGTCTCTTGTTATGATAAAAGGGATGGATAAGAGCTTTTCTAGTCCATGCAGGCAATATTCGTTTCTTGCGAGCGGTACCTGCTCCCTTGTTAGTAGTCACTTTGTCAGTAAACACTTTGTTTTTCTGAACAGATTGAACCCTGGCCTGACAATTTTCTTTGAAGTGCCCATTGTTCCTACAGTGGGTACACAGCCAGTTGTCAGGAACAATGACGTACTTGCTGTGAGGGCTGTAAGGAGTTTTCTCCCTTTGGAACCCGATTCCCTGCCTGCTTCCACTATTGTTCAAATACATGACAATGACAACATTTGAGGACCAGTTCCACTTTAGAGATTTCTCAAGATCAATTTTTACTTTCTCCAATTCAGCTTGAAGCTGCCGATTTTTCTCAAGTTCACCATATTGACTAGTTTTTACATCATTTAATTCCTGTTCAAGCTTGATGTGTGTCTCACTGGCTACTTCCTTCCCTTTCCCAAGACTCACAGTCCTATGTTCTCTATTGAGTCCCTCAATGGTTTCCTCTAGGTCAGTGGTTATTACTAGAAAATCATCCCCCTCTTGCTCAGTAGCAACAATTTTTTCTTCTAGAGTGTGTTTCTCATTGCTAAAACCTTCTATTGTTTACTTCAAGTCAACAACCACTACTATCAGGTCATCTCTCTCATTTTCTACACTAGTTATTCTTTCATTCAGAGCTTCCTTTTCTTTTTCAAGATTAGCTATGGTCTCATTTAGATCCACTACACAGATCACCAAATCATCTCTAGATTGTTCAGCTTCTCCTAGTTCTATGGTCAGGATCTCCTTCTCATTATCAAGGCTATACTAAGCATCAATTAGAACATTTGCGAATGACCTTAGCTTTTTAGAAGAGTAGGATTTCAGATTTCTTTGAACATCCCTGAAATTTACCTCATCATCATCATCAGACTGAGCCATCATCGCGAACAGTGAGTCATACTTTGTTGTTTCAGTTTCCACTGCCATCATTGAGTTTTTTTCTGCATCTAGTTCCCTTTTTGATTCATTGGAGGAGTCTCCCCAAGCAACAAGAGCCTACTTCACAATATTGTCAGTTGCACTTTTTCGATTGAATCGTTTGTCTGGAACTAGGTTCCTTTTTGCTGCTTTGTCAGGGTTTTGTTTGTATTGCTCCTGTTTCACGAGTGGACAGTCTTTGATGAAATGCCCCAGCTTTCCACACCTGTGATAGAGATCATTGTTCCTTGCCTTACTTGAACTGCCCCTCTTTGGTATACTACCATTTCTTCAAACCATCTTTTGAAATCTTTTAGTAAGATATGCCATATCACTATCTTCTTCACTTGAGTCACTGCTTTCCACCTTGAGTACCGGGTTCTTTTCCTTCTTTGGCTCTCTTCTTTAACTATCTTTCCTTATTTTCATCTTGTATTTCTTCAGATTACTAATCAGCTCATCTATGGTTAGAGTTTCTAGATCTTTAGATTCAGTGATGGCATTTACCTTACTTTCCCAAGAACCAGGTAGAACACTGAGGATTTTCCTTACAAGCTTGTTTCTATGAATAACATCTCCAAGTGAATGAAGCTCATTTATGATGGATGTGAATATGGTGTGCATATCTGTATAGACTCATCATCCTTCATCCTGAAGAGCTCATACTCTGTAGTGAGCATGTCAATCTTGGACTGTTTAACTTTAGTAGTTCCTTCGTGTGCGGTTTGCAACGCTTCCCATATCTCTTCGGTAGTATCACAAGCTGAGACTCTGTTGTACTCATCGGTTCCTATACCATATACCAAGATTTTCTTGGCGCAATACTTCTTTTCTACAACTTTTCTGTCAATATCACTGTACTCCTTTATGTCTTTCGGCACCATTGGTCTAGTTTTTTCAAGCTTTTTTATAGGAACATGTGGACCACCACAGATGATGTCCCACAATTCTAAATCTTTGACCATTATAAAATCATGCATGCGAGTCTTCCACTAGCCGTAGTACTGACCATTGAATTTGGGAGGTCTGTAGGTTGATTGTCCTTCCTTAAACTTAGGTGGAGCAGCCATTGAGATCCTTTCTAGGTGTTAACCTTTTAGAAAGAACCTGCTCTGATACCAATTGTTAACTTATATGCGTCCACCAAATTGTAGAGAACCTGATCCTTTACGAGTTACTACTGAAAATACTTATGAAGCAGTAAGTAAAAGAGACGAGGGATTTTTACGTGAAAAAATCCCACACAAGGGGACAAAAACCACGACCTACACTTTGTAGGCTTTCAACTTCACTAACTTGTAATCTCACTATTACAAACCACTTTGTAATAACTCTATTACAAAGGATTCAACTCAACTAACTTGTGGTACTCTCATCACAAGCCACTTTGTGACTCTTTAGTTACAAAGACTTTAAACTTATGACTAATCCTAGTCACAACATAAACTTAGAAAGTTTGCGGATTTTGGGTTCCTAAACCGTATCTTCTAAGAAAGCAATATAGGAGTTACAATGAAGAACAAATAACAAGATTACAACTCAACTACGGATAACACATAGACTCATTGTGAAACTGATCCTTTAGTGGAGTTGTCTTCTTGTTCTTGACACACCAGTGACTTCAATGGCGGATGAACACTTTGATTCTTGAGAGAATATCACTAA
Source organism: Nicotiana tabacum (assembly GCF_000715075.1). NCBI lineage: Eukaryota > Viridiplantae > Streptophyta > Magnoliopsida > Solanales > Solanaceae > Nicotiana > Nicotiana tabacum. Next base: position 180,318,054 of record NC_134082.1, on the reverse strand, counting down.
ATGCACAAGTGAATATTTTGTGCCTTGCACCAGGTTGTTATACTACAAAAGACATCACAATAGTGATGTCAAATCTTGGTACACACTTCTTCCCAATGAGAAATGACTGCCACACTGTCTGCTGCTCTGTCGCGTATACAGTTGCGTGAAGTCACTTTCTGCAGTTGCGTTCCAGCTGTATAGTTGACTTGTACTCCTATCAGAGAACCCTAAGGGACCAGGTCCCTTTCGTGTTCCTCTTTGTAATAGTTGCAGACATTCACTTTCTACAGTTGCATTCCAGCTGTACAGTTGTCTTGACTTGATCTCCAGCTGTACTGTTGTGTTCCTCTTTGTGGTTGTTCACTCACTTGTTGGAGATCAGACTGAATCATTGTTCATTTGAAATGCACACCAAGTAGGTCAGGTTCTTTATCTGGTTCTTGACAATAAGTTTCTTAGATCATCAAAACATAAGAAACACAAGGCAAGGCTATTGAAAACCCACCAACAGGGTTCAAAATTACAACTTTTGGAATCAGATATTTTGCAACACCAACTTCTGCCCTAGTTTCTTTGAGTCTGGGGAATTTTGAATTTTTATTTTGATGGGACCGAACCGTGAGGTTGCCTACGTATCCTTAAAAGGAATCATGTCGAACGTAGTTCAAGACATATGATTTGCTTTGTTTTTGTTACTTTTCTTTTGCTTTCTTCTTCTTCTTTTTTTCTTTTGCTTTACTTTTCCTCATTTTCCATTTTATCTTTTTATTTTCTTTTTTTTTATTTCTATTTCTAAACTCCAACATTCCGATTTCAAAAGAGGGGTATGAAAAAAAAATAAGGCTCAAAAGGGGTAACACATGATAAAAGTGTTTAGATAGCTGAATAAAATGCATTCGTCATTCTAATCTTCGAAACATACCAAATACTAACAACACAAGTGCAGACAAACCAAAGAAATCATACATAATATCTCTTGACTGCATCAAAATTGACAGCCATATCTACACGTTTGCCTTCTATATCTATTAAATACAAAGTACTATTGGACAACACTCTTGTTACAATGAACGACCCCTGCCAATTTGGGGCAAACTTGCCTTTAGCTTCAACTTGATGTGGAAGGATGCATTTCAATACTTGCTGACCTACTTTAAATTTCCGGGGACGCACCTTCTTGTTGTATGCTTTTGCCATTCTCTTCTGATACAATTGACCATGACATACTGCCGCCAGTCTTTTCTCATCAATCATACTTAACTGCTCCAATCGGGTTTTGACCCACACATCATCATCAATTTCGGCTTCAGCAACAATTCCCAGGGATGGAATCTCGACCTCCGCAGGTATACTTGCTTCAGTCCTATATACCAGTAAATAAGGAGTTGCACCTACTGAAGTGCGCACAATAGTGCGATAACCAGCAAAGCAAAAGATAACTTTTCATACTATTGTCTAGAACCTTGCACCATCTTTCAAAGAATCTTCTTTATGTTCTTGTTGGCGGCCTCAATGGCTCCATTTGCCTTAGGGCGATACAGAGTGGAACTTTGATGCATAATCTTAAACTGTTGGCATACCTCTTTCATCAGATGACTGCTGAGATTAGCAGCATTATCCGTGATGATTACCTTGGGGATTTCGAACCGGCAAATGAGATTTGAATGAACAAAATCCACCACTGCCTTCTTGGTCACATATTTGAAAGTTACAGCTTCAACCCACTTGGTGAAATAATCAATGGCCACCAAAATAATATACCTATGCCCGTTCGATGTTGTTGGCTCAATTAGTCCAATGACATTCATTCCCCAAGAAACAAAGGGCCATGGTGCAGACATTGTGTGCAACTCAGATGGTAGAGAATGAATCAGATCACCGTGCACCTAGCACTGATGACATTTGCATACAAAGCTGATGCAATCTCGTTCTATGGTGAGCCAATAATACCCTGGTCGAAGAATTTTCTTTGCCAAAACATATCCGCTCATATGTAGACCGCAAACTCCGGAATAAACTTCGTACATGATGGTCAAAACTTGTTTAGAATCTATGCACCTCAGCAATCCAGGATCTGGAGTTCTCTTGTACAAGACTCCCCCGCTCAAGAAAAATCCACTAGCCAAGCGTCGAATTGTTCTCTTTTGATCACCCGTGGCCTATACCGGATACACCCCCAACTTGATGTATTTCCGTATATCATGGAACCAAGGTTCACCATCAAGTTCCTCCTCAACCACATTACAATAGGCATGTTTATAACAAACTTGAATATGCAGAGGGTCCATATAAGCCTTATCTGGATGGTGTAACATTGAAACTAGAGTAGCCAAGGCATTGACAACCTCATTATGGATCCTAGGAATATGCATGAACTCTAATGATCTGAATCGTTGACAAAGATCATGCAAACATTGTCGATACGGTATGAGCTTCAAATCTCGAGTCTCCCATTCTCCCTGAATCTGGTGCATCAACAGATGCAAATCTCCCAAAACCAAGACTTCCTGGACTCCCATGTCTACAACTAACCTTAAACCCAGAATGCATGCCTCGTACTCAGCCATGTTATTGGTACAATAAAAATAAAGCTAGGCCGTAACAGGGTAGTGATGCCCTATTTTATAAATGAGCACAACCCCTATTCCGACACCTTTCATGTTAGCAGCTCTATCAACAAAAAGTTTCCAACCTGGTTTTTCATCCTGCTCTACCTTGTCAATATGCATCACCTCTTCATCAGGAAAATAAGTCCTCAATGGCTCATACTCTTCATCCACCGGGTTCTCGGCCAAATGATCGGCCAATGTTTGGGCTTTCATTGCAATTTGAGTCACATAGATGATGTCAAACTCTGTTAGCAAAATCTGCCACTTTGCAAGTCTTTCTATGGGCATAGGCTTCTGAAACATATACTTTAGAGGATCCATGCGAGAAATGAGTTAAGTAGTGTAGGACGACAGATAATGTTTCAACTTTTGTGCCACCCAAGTCAGGGCACAACATTTCCTTTTAAGGAGAGTATACTTAACCTCATAGAATATGGACTTCTTGCTGAGATAATAGATGGCTTGCTCCTTCTTGCCAGTGATGTCGTGTTGACCCAACACACAACCGAATGAATTATCCAGGACTGTCAAATAGAGAATTAAAGGTCTCCCAGGCTCTGGCGAGACCAACACAGGTAGGTTTGACGAGTACCCCTTGATCTTATCAAATTCCTCCTGGCACTCATCAGTCCATTTGACCGCGACATCCTTCTTTAGCAACTTAAAGATGGGCTCACAAGTTGTCGTGAGTTGATCATAACCTCAATCTTATTCCTTGGTAGTGGCAATTCTTTGATGGCTTTGATCTTTGACGGATCTAACTCAATACCTCGCCGACTGACTATAAACCCCAATAGTTTTCTAGACGGGACACCAAATGCATATTTTGCAGGGTTGAGCTTAAGGTTGTATCTGTGGAGCCTCTGGAAATAATTGATGTTTTGACTTTATGATCACGTCATCTACATAAACCTCAATCTCTTGGTGTATCATGTCATGAAATACTGTAGTCATTGCCCTTATATAAGTTGCCCCAACATTTTTCAAACCAAATGGAATTACCCGATAGCAATATGTTCTTCACGGCTTGATGAACGCTGTCTTTTCTGCATCTTTCTCATCCATCAGGATATGGTGGTACCCCGCAAAGCAATCCACAAAAGACCCGATCTCATGCTTGGCACAGTTGTCAATCAAAATGTGGATATTTAGCAATGGGAAGTTATCCTTTGGACTTGCTCTGTTGAGATCGTGGTAATCAACGCACACCCTGGTCTTACCATCCTTCTTTAATACCAACACAACATTAGCTAACTAAGTGGGATATCGAGTAACCCGAATGAACTTTACATCCAACTTCTTTGTGATTTCTTTCTTGATCTTCACACTCATGTCAGTCTTAAACTTCCTTAACTTTTGCTTGACAGGAGGGAATGCCGGATCAGTTGGCAATTTATGAACTACCAAATCAGTACTCAAGCCCGGCATGTCATCATATGACCACGCAAATTTTTTTTATATTCAAACAGTGCTTTGATTATTTCTTCCTTGATTTGTGGCTCCAGGTGTACACTTATCTTGGTTTCTCTGATATTATCTGGATCCTCTAAATTGATTGCTTTAGTTTCACTCAAATTAGGCTTGGGTTTCTCTTCAAAATGATTTAGTTCTTTACTAATTTCCTCAAATGCCTCCTCTTCATCATATTCTGTTTCATTATCGCACTCTACTTCTTGGATTATTATTTCAGAGTTAGATTGGCTTTTAAGACTTGGCCGAAAATTCCTCATGCATGTCATGTCATTGAAACCAGCATAAAAAGAACTGTACAAAGAAAGGCAAAAATGACACTATCAGGAGTAATGGAAATAAAAATCTGGATTACAACCCTGGAATAATCTAGACAACAGAAAGGAAAACAAAGCAAACTATCAAAACTCTTTCCGAGCAGGGAGAGAAGTAGCCTTCCAATTGTTAAGCTTCACTTTTGGCCCAATAAACTACACATCTACTTTGCTGGAACCTTCCCCAACTTCTACCACGTTCACCACATCAAATAGACTCTAGAACCTTTCAATCAACTCTTCATCAAAGTCAACCAGGGGCTTTGAGATTGCTGACATTGGGCATTTCACGACCCCTGGCTTGACGAAGGACCTGGAGAGGCGTGGTATAAGCTTAGGGAGCGACCATGCCTTCTTTTTCAACTTTTTAGCCTTCTTCACATCCTCCCCTATGGGCTTGAATCCTAGACCAAATGTATCCAGATTTTCACATAAGGACACTAGCTGCACGATACCTTGAAAAGATGCGCCCAGACCCTTGCTCAGCACAAAACCATAGTTCAACATTTCATTTGCTACCATGACAGTTGCGGAAGCTAGCTTTGGACCTGGAATACATTCCCCTTCCGGAACCTTCTCAACTGACACTATTTCAAAAACTTGGTAAACCCAAGGCCCCTCATCGCCTTCGGCCTCAATAAAGGGGACAAATGTATCATTGTAAGCACATAAGTTCTCGTCAGCATGCACAATGATGTCCTGTTTGCCCCATTCAAACTTTACCAACTTGTGCAGAGAAGATGGGACTACTTTGGCAACATGTATCCAGGGCCTACCCAATAGCAAATTGTAAGAGACGACCACATCTAGTACCTGGAACTCCATGGAAAAATCAACTGGTCCTATTGTCAGTTCGAGCACGATATCACCAACAGAATCCTTTACCCCTCCGTCAAAACCTCGAACACATATACTGTTATTGTGTATCCTTTCAGTATCAATTCTCAACTTTTGCAGAGTGGAGAGAGGGCAAATATTTGCACTGGAACCATTGTCAACTAGCACCCTTGTGACCATAGAATCTTCGGATTTCACTCTAAGGTAAAGAGCCCGGTTGTGTTCCGTACCCTCCAAAGGCAGCTCGTCATCCGAGAAGGTGATCCTGTTTGCCTAGAATATCTTATTGGTAATCTTCTCCAAATGGTTTACTGTGATCTTATCAGGGACATGAGCTTCATTCAGAATCTTCATGAGGGATCGACGGTTCTCGTTTGGATGTATCAACAGTGATGGAAGAGAAATCTAAGCGGGGGTCTTCCTCAATTGTTCCACGATGGAGTAATCCTGCATCTTCATTTTTCTCAAAAATTCTTCCGCCTCCTCTTCGGTGACTGGTTTCTTCACTAGAATTGGACTATCTTTGAGTGGCTTAGCTTTCCTTAATTACTTTGGGGTAAAGCATCTCCCCGAACGAGTCAACCCCCGGATTTTATTAACTTCCTCTTCCACTTCTTTCCCTTTATAAGTTGCTATCACTCGCTTGTAATTCCATGGGACGACCTTGGTGTTATCTATCGGCAACTAGATCACATGTTTAATAATAACAAGGTCAATGCGAGCCCCTTCTACGATTATGACAGGCTTACTTGCTACCCTCGACACGACCACTTTCGGCTTTCCTTGATTTGTTTCAACATCATCTGGGAACCCCTTCACGACTACCACATGCGACTTATCATTGGGCGTGCTTAGCTTGTCTGTCAGCCCTTTAGCTATCGAAGATGTTGCCTTTGTAACAACTGGAGTTTTGACTGGATTACTTTCACTGGTACGGATCATAATAATAGACTTTGAAGGTTTCTTGGGCTTCCCATCCTTATGCACTATCTCAATCATGTGCGTTTCGGCATGGGCTGGCAATGGATTTTGATTGTTATTTGGCACTTTCGGGCTTTGGACCACAATTTGGTTTGTATCAATAAGATCCTGGATGACACTCTTCAAATGCCAACATTTTTCTGTGTCGTGCCCGGAGCATCAGAATAATATGCACATCTGAGGGAATAATCCAGGTTTTTTGGAGGGGGATTTGGTAATTTTGACTCAATCGGCCTTAAAACGTCCAATTGCCTCAACCTCTGAAATAGACTGGCGTAAGACTCTTCAAGTGGGGTGAAAGTTTGTTTATGCTGCTGCCTTTCCCTTTTATACTTCGGCCTAGGTCGAAAGCTGGGACCAATAGGGCTTTAGTATATTTGTGGAGGTGGGTAAAGGTTTTGTGGAGATGGGGCACGCCCTTGAGGGTAAGGATGCGGTTGAGCATATGACCATGCGTGGTGGACATGGTATTGGGGTGGCCTGACTGAATACTGAGGGTCTGGTGGTTGGAAATAGTGTTGGGGTGGATTATATGGAGTTTAGGTGTAGGTTTGAGGCTGGGGTCGAGGCTGGGTGTAATGTAGAGGTGAGCCCCTTGGGCCATGCCATGATCTTGAGACGACCATAGCAATATCTTCTTTCTTCTTTTTCCCTAACACGCCCCCGGTGCCATTTTGGATTGCTTGTGTAGTTGCTTCGATGGTAGAGTAACTCATGATCTTGCTCGATTTGAGTCCCTTCTCTACCATTCCTCCCATCTTAACCACTTCATTGAATGACTTACCTATGGCCTAGATCAGATGACCAAAGTAAGTAGGCTCCAAAGCCCGAAGAATGTTCTCCACTATTTCATCTTCCTCCATTGGAGGGTTGACTCGTGCCGCCTGTTCTCTCCATCGGAAACCATACTCCGTGAAACTCTCATTGGGCTTTTTCTTTATCTTAGTCAAGGACAGGCGATATGGGATAAATTCTACGTTGTACTGGAAATGCCAAGCGAAAGCCCGGGCTAAGTCATCCCAAGTGTACCACCTACTGTTGTCCTGGCGGGTGTACCACTCCAACGCTGTGCCACTCAAACTTTGACTAAAATATGCCATCAACAATTCATCTCTCCCACTAGCTCCCCTCATGTTGCTGCAAAATCCTCTTAAGTGGGCCACAGGGTTTCCATGCCCATCGTATAAGTCAAATTTGGGCATTTTGAATCCGACAGGTAGCTGGACATCGGGGAAACAAGCACATATCCTTATATGCCACACTCACTTGGTCACCTAACCCTTGCATACTCCTTAGCGACTGCTCTAAGCTCTTTACCTTCCTAAATATCTCTTCTTGCTCCGTGTTTTTAGGTGGCTTCTCAGTTTCGACAGGAAGTTCAAAGTGAGGAGTGTAAGAGTAGTGATCCGGGACTTTGAAGGTGGGCTCTGGGGCATAGTACTGGTTATCTTAGGCTTTGAATGCCGACTCATTAGAAGAACGATGGAGGGTAGCTCGCGGAGGTGCTATGAAGACAGGGGTAGCTGCCGGATCAGGGTATGTGGTTGCTTTGGCTGGTGGAGCTTGGATAGTTTGGGAAGTGGTGCCATGATATTGGTGGTAAGGGGTGAAGCTTGGTGCGTGTTGCGGGGATATATCGACAATGGTGGGATCTTGAGATTGAGCTAGTGGTGGGATGAAAGTAGGGTTGGTAGGGTATGATGGTAGAGGATGCCCCTTAATCAATGCGTGGTACATTTCGACCATTTGGTGCTTCAGCTTATGTACCTCTTCTTTCAAACCAGACTCGGATTCCTCCATCTCTCTCGGCGGGTCAATAACACTCGTGTCCAATTCTTTGCTAGCCATGATCACCTTGTGTTTAGACCTGGTATTATATGGGTGGCTTGCCAGAATGCCAAACAAACTAACCGCCTTTTAAACTCAATAACAACAACGAACTTGTTAGTGTTTAAGAGTTTAATAGGTAGGCAACCGCACGTTTTGGGATGCAATGCACCTGAACAGTTAAAAGTTTCTATTATGTATTTGAACGGTCACATGTTTCATCCCAGCCTTAACTTTTCACTTTGCACTTTCTCTTCTCTTTTTCTTTTCTTTTTCACTCCTCCCTTCTTTAGTCACTATTGATTTTCCCACTTGGTTCTTGTCACTCCCCTTACTTTGCACTCAGTTTTTTCTCTCTTCTCTTTTCATTTTATGATTATGATCGAATCCTATGGGGATTGCCTATGTATCATGATGCCGCATGAATCAGATTATTACGTAGTTCCGGAGATAAATGCGAAATAAAAGAAAGAAACATTTTGGGTTTTCAAATTTTCATTAAATAAAATCTTCTGATTTTCCCCTATAACAACGACTCTAACATACAGACTTAAGAACTGAAAACGAAAACAGACTCAAAGCAGACTGAAAGACTCTAAAAGAAACTGAAATACAGACTCGGAAAGAAAATCAGGAATACATAAGTGCCTCCAATACTACTCTAGGGGCCCGCGGGACATCAGTCGATCTCGCCGCGAGCCTATGTGCAATATCCTCTTGGAGGCGATCCAGGTCATTTGTTATCTGGCGAACAAAAGTCATCACAGTGGCGAAGAAAGTGGATCTAGTCATATCCTCGCACTCATGGCATTTCATGATGATATAATCAACATTTCCTCTAATAATTTCTCTAATGATGCCCTTCTCTTGGAGTAGGCATCCAATTTGTTGAGACCTAGCCTCCAGAACTTGGGTGTCCGTATGGCTTTGCTCCTGCAACTATTGCATATCCTCTTCCAGTCAAGACATCAATGCATAACAATGCTCTCTTTCTCCTTTGTAGTTTTTTGTTTGTTGAGCCATTTCGTTGTCAAGACTAGTTAGCTTTCTCTTTAAACTTGTAACCTGTTTGTCATATTTTTCCTTTAACTGCTGAATGAAACTCGCCCTTTCTTCTACATTCCTGTCCAACTTTGCCCGGGCTTTAGCTAATTCAGTTTTGGCATTTTCTAATTCAGACCTATAATCACACACTTTCCGTCTAAGGCTGTGGATAAGCTTTTCATCTTTTCCGCTTCTGACTGGGTTCTTAGCTGCTATTTTTATCTTCTGGATCCGGGCTCGGAGGGCTTCATTTTCTTGGGCCAACCTCTTCTTTTAACTTTCATTCGCAGCGGCTTGCAATCCACTATCAAATTTAAGGTCTCTGATTTGTCCTTCCAGTTTGCTTATGGTAGCCCTATAGCCTTTCTCCAGATTTGCAAGAGCAAGTTGCAACCCTCAAAGAACTTTCCCCCCGCTCGACAAACAGTTAGAGCTCGATAAATTTCTGCTAAGATAATTGGTACAATAGTGCCATTGGCCTTTTTGATCATGAAGTCAGCTACTCTCGCGAGCCCCAACTCTATATGTCCATCACTCCTTGGCCAGATTAAAGTGCCTAAGAATGCCACTACGAAGGCCAATCCTCTACTTGCTTCCCATTTGACTTTATTCCTGTGATGACTTAAACCGGTATCCGGAGCCTCAAAATCGTGGGGGTCCCATTAACAGCGGTATAGGAAATGGAATGTGCAGAATCCTTCAGCCAAATTTCCATCTTTGACTTCTCGACTAATACTAAGAAGGTCCAAAAACGTGTGAGGGGTTACAACTCTCGGTGCTACTGGATATCGACGCCTGAGATTTCCGCTAAGACCAACACAGCCTGCTATCTCCTCAAGTGTAGGGGTCAACTCAAAATTAGAGAAGAGAAACACATTGTGGGCTGGGTCCCAAAACGGTATCAATGCTTCAATTATATCAATACTTGGTTTAATCTTCAACAAACTCGTAAGCCCGCCTAAAACCTTTATCACATCACCCCTGTTGACCTCCCCTAGGTCGTTCCACCACATATGGAGCCCTAGTGGAATCTCCTCTAAGACTTGAAAGGTTATATTTTCCATAGTGCTCATCCTGCACAATTTTATTTAAGGCGACTGGTTAAAAATGTGTGATTTATTTGACACCATAAGAGAAACTATTTTTTTTTATTTTTTTCCCACAAAATGTAACTCAAACAACTCAAGGCCACCTTTGCAATACTGCCCTTCAGCACTTCAGAAGAGAAGATTTTAGGGTTGTGTTCGCTAAGTGGCCAAAATTAGAAAAGGGACCCTAGGTGGTTATTCTTGCGAAAACGGCCTTCAGGCTTCCCGTCGGGACATTTTGTGGCTATTCAGACAAAAATGGCATCACCTAACTATATTTATGACAAAAATGACAACGCTTCACATTTTTGGTTATTTTTGCAAAAGCGGGGCTGGACCCGATGAGGGTTGCCTACGTATCCCATATCTAGTAAGAATCAAACCAGCGTAGTTCGATCGGTTTTGATGTAACAGAAAAACATAAGCACTTTGAAATAACTTTTCCTTCCTTTTTTTTCCTTTTTATTTTTTCAAAAATCTCGACAGAGTTTCGGGATATTTTGGATACCAGGTTTTTCAAAGGTGGGTAATTTCCTCTCTCCTACCTCAATTTTTCTTCTTTATTCTAGAAGCCGGTCAACATGTAATCCGAATCAAATAAGTATACAAGTAGCACGTAAAATGCATTAGAATGGTTTTTTTATTTTGGGTGCACCTGTCCTAGACGGACTCAACCCCTGTGTTGAGTCTCCAAAGTCAAATGCACGTGATGCAAACAAAACGTTCCTACTAGGGATCCGGCATGAGACTGTGTTATTCTAGGTTTGAGCCCTACGGTGTATTGTTCTAGACTTGGCTTACCCGAGCGGACAGCTCGAGCCGAGGGGGACAGCGTACCGGGAATACAGAAGCTTCACCGGCTTTGCAACTTGTCTGAACCTCGTTCTAAATTGGGATATGACTCTAACAGAAAAGAAGTCACACAAAGTGTACACTTCCTAGATGATTTAGAAGACTCAGAGAGAAGAGAGTTTCGTAACAATTTATATACAGTTCAAACAATATCAAAGCGGTAAAAAGCAGCATTTAGCACATTAGGCTCACACATATGAAAAATCAGATAATAAATAAAGCCAACTATAACAGTTATTCTAAGCTCGAATTCTTGAACCCTGAACCAGAGATTCTAGGTTCGATCCCCAGCAGAGTTGCCAGAGCTGTCACACCTCCTTTTTCTACCCGAAAGGGTATATGAGAGCTTTTTCAATTAAAGTGACAATAACCGAAATGAAATTATTTATTCAAATTCAGATTTGCCACTTAGGATAATTTATGGTGTCCCAAGTCACCAGTTTAAAATCCCAAATCGAGGAAGATTGGCTCTGTTTTACAGTCCGTGAAATACAGCAATCCAGGTAAGAATTCTGTTAACCCAGGAGAAGGTGTGAGGCATTCCCGGATTTCGTGGTTTTAGCACGGTCACTCAGCTATAATTAATTGGCCTAATTATCTGATTAACAACATATTTCATGCCTAGTGTGTGTTTTTAATTTTCAACTGCTTTTAATTATTTATGGAATTATTTCTAGAACAAGTTATGATTGTAGCACACTTGTTTGTTTGGGAACACATTACAAACCATGCTACATGAAATGCACCCGCGATTTGCAACATGTTTATTTTATTATTCGAAGTTGTTATGATCGGGTCACATGAAATGCACACCCGAATTTAGAAATTACGTATCATAACTATGTCACGGTAACAGTACCCATAGTAATGATGATTTATTATAGCGTGCCTAAAGCAAATTACGAGTATTCATATTTAAAACAAATTCAACATTCAATGAAGGATACTAATTACTAATATGCATTGGGTAGGCATGTTGACTCTAATTATTATTTGGAGAAAATTGGGCCAGCAGCAAGCCCACTACATTATCTAAGGAAAATTTGCAAGAAAAATATGGATGGTGAGCCTATTTTTTTTGACTTGGCAGCCTCATTTGGGCCATATCAGGCCCAACTATTTTGAAATAAAGCCTTCAACGTTAAAGCCCATTCTGCTATCTTAAAAAAATCTTAATGAAGAAAAGTGCTGAAGTTGCTTGGGTTCGAAATTGAGCCCAAAACTGAAAGAAAAAGAGGAGCAGGAACGTGTTGGGCCTGGTTTCAACCAAGCTGCCTCATCTGGGCCAACGCCAGGCTCAACTGTTTTAGTAAGAGGACCTTTAATGTTAAGACCCTAATAATGCCTGATTCCTTCTATTTCACATATAACAAAAAACTACATAAATACTAAAAAATCAATGTACTGAACAACCACAATCTAAGCCTTAAATCATTAACAAACCATCAGTGATAATACTATAAGCTTAAACCTTAAAATACTCATTAAATACGTTAATCCCAAATATGCAATCACCTTATCAATGCTGGATTTTTAGACGATTAAGCTGAATGTACTCTGCAACCAAACACTAGAATTTTTTTTGAATATGTATAGTACAATAACCAGCATTCCCTAACAAGCGGCCAAATAAGCTACTGGGGCTATTAACCATTTCGAAATTTTGAACAGTCCATAGAACAGATGAACTAATTTAAACATTCATACATGAAGCTCCTAACTAGGCTATTGACTATCAAACAGATTCCGAATACTTAAACGAAGCTAAAACAAAATTACAAAACTAAACAATTTCAGAGCATCATTATGTAAGGAAAAACTGGAGTTTAATATTTGAACACCAACTTCTCATTACATTCAACCTAAACACATACTTAGAGCTTCATTTTGTTACTCAAAGGTTCATAGAAGTACCTGAATACAACAAAAATAAAGTAAGGAATCTTTGAGAAACAATAGGAAGCAACAAGGAAAATAGTGAAATCAGCTGCACACTACAACAATATCACACAGCTCCAAGCTTAAACCATGTTTCAGCTTTTGAAAACCAACCAGAAATCCCAAGAAAAACTATTCTAGACTAGGTCAAAAATCAGAAAAAATTCTCAGCTAATGATACATTAGAGCTGAATTTTTAGTGTCTCGATCTCTATCTCTATTGAATGAGGATATGGTTCTATATATACCCTAAGAGAGCTATTGTGTGCTCTCCAAGTCAGAAATAATTCCCTTTGAAAGCAACCCTCAAAGAGCATCTTTTTAACATAATTGGACAGTTGGCTGTTTCTAATTGGTTTCAGTATTTTGTACTGGCCAAATAGCCAGCTGCCCATGTTCTAGAACCCTCTAATTGTCTTATCTCAATTTCCTATTTACCCACCCTTCAAATGACCCCTTTAAGTTACTGTTTTGGTTCTTTTACGCCTCACAAATTTCAATTAATGCCAATAGACTTAAAACAACACTAATGGAAAAAAAACAAACCGGCTAAGACTCAAAAACTGATCTAAAACTAATTAGACAACTAAGCAAACCACTAACAAACGATTCAAACAAAAATAATGGCTAAATACAGTAATAATAAAACTATTTGAAGAATTAAACTGAACAAGCACGAATTAAACCGAATTAACAAACCTAATCAAATAACTGGAAAATCGTAATACTGATGATTCTGAAACAAAATAAACATATTAATGAACCCTAAATAGACTACTTACTCAGACATGGAAACACAAAGAAAAACTGAAAGAAAATAAACCTTAAAAACAAAATGAAGGCATGAACGGGGGATGCTTTTGAACATAAACTAAATTCAATAAATGTAACTAACATGCATCTAAGCTAACTGATGACAAATTAATAGAGCGACGCAATACCCGAGTGATCTAACGAATTATTAGAGAAAGAAGGGATTTCCAGCAAGCCGGAGAAATTGCTGAATACACACTGGCCGGATTTCTCCATGCAAGACAGTGTTGGTGTGCAATAATATCTCCTACTGGCATGTTAAGAAGAAATGAGGTGAGGCGAGAAACCCTAACCTTTGTCTCCCTCAAGCTAACCCTAGAGACCGCCTCCCTAGAACCCCCACATTCCACCCGCCGGAAATCGCCTCACGGCTGTTCCGGCACTCCGATCCCTTCCAAATTAACACCACATGTTCTCCTCACCCTCCTCTTTCTAAATCCCAAAACAGTTTCCCTCGAATCCCTCTCAATCCTGTCCAATCTTAGATCTAAAATCGGACCCCAAAAACCCTAATTCACCCAAATTACACCAAACACTCCCCATCTCCTCTTCTTCCCAGATCCCTAAATCAATCCCGTCGAATCCCTCTCAAACTTCACCAATTTCAAATCTGGTTTGGCATGCATGAGCTTCCTAGACGATTTGAGCCGGAAATGGGTGTTACACGTCTGTTCTCAATGGGAACAGTCATTTGACACCTATTTTTGGATTTTAAATTGGAAAAAGATGGGTCCAGCCGGAGCCACTGGTCGTTCATTGCAGTAAGTACTTGTTGTCACACCTTCTTTTTTACCACCCGAGGGGATATAAGGGAGTTTTTCCAATTAAAGTGACATTATTCGAAATAAGATTATTTATTCAATTCAGAGTCGCCACTTAGAATATTTTAATTGGTGTCCCAAGTCACATGTTTATTTTTTAAAATCCCAAATCGAGGAAATTCGAATTTCCTTTTGAAGTCTGCGAAGCACAAATTCTAAGTAAGGAATTCTGTTAACCCGTGAGAAGGTGTTAGGCATTCCCGGGTTCCGTGGCTCTAGCATGATCGCTTAAACTATTATAATTGGCCTATTATTCGATTTATTACATGTTTTAAACCTATTGCATTTTTTTAACTTATTAACCACTTTTAATTAGTTCAAGACGCTTTTAGAAAAGATTCAACATTATTTAAAACATGCTTTGAACCATGCCACATGAAATGCACCCGCGGTTCGCGATACGTTCTATTTAACATTGTTAAGAATTGAATTTGGGTCACATGAAATGTGAACTTGAGTTTAATAAAGGAGAATCAATTTAAATAACGCGCCTAAAGCAACTACGAAATTTTACATTAATAACAAAGTTTGTGAGGGCCATGGAAAATTCAATTGATGGCACACCTCAATTTTAAAGAGTTAGTACTAATTACATAAGGGCCATGGACTTAGGGGTTTTGATCGGCATGGCGTGCCTCATATTACTTCTATTAAAAGGGTTTCTGAATTTAATCTTTGAGGGTCATAATTTGTATGTTTGGCTAATACGGCACACTTTAACCTAATTAAAAGAGTCTAATTAGTTAAAGAAGACTAAGGGAATTTGAATTTATTCTAGACTAATGTTCAAACTAACTTAACAATTATTGGGCTTGTATTAAAAAAAACAAGTATTTGTCTGAAAGGGCTTGGGCTGGCAGCTGGCCCAACCGTCTCGTGCCAACTCTCATGACAAAACACAAGAGAAAGTTGGGCTCCAATGAAGCCTGGTATGAGAGTAGAATCAACAAAAAGGGGGTACTTTGGGCATAAATGGGCCAACGACAGCAACCCAATTTGCACAACCAGAACGAGGTTGGTCAAAAGCACGCTGGGGGAAAAGTAATGGTGGACCAGACGGCCAGGCTTTGACAAAGCCCATGCTAAACATGCACAACAAAATACTGAACCAGTTTAAGACTCATATTACATAAACGACCATGTTGTAGACTTCAAAATCAAGTTTATCAATTATATTAACCACAGGGTTCTAAATGGTAAATATTCTTGCCAATCTTAACCAACGATTCTATTAAAGCATGCCATTAATCACAAAAAAAGAAATCGAATTCTGAAATTTATTTAACACTTAACATTATATCTACACTTAACACCATGCCTAACAACATAAAATGTTTGAACTTACATCCCAACAATCCTTTGAAAGAGATAGTCCCAAATAGTTACAAATACTAAGTATAACAAATTGTTTTAATATTTATGAGTAAACTAAGACAACTTACATATTCAAATCATCCATCTATACTAAATTAGCATTGACAGACTTTAAGCAACATTTAAATATTATCATGAACAAAAGGAATAGAAACATTCAGTCAGATGACCAACACTCTCATTCCAAATCAGCAAGTTACAAAGTCCCTATTATCATCTCGAGCTCAAGAATATACCTGAATACAACAAAATAAACAAGAATAATATCCTGAGATTAGGAGAAAATAACAGCAGTATGTCAGCAACACCAACACAGCCAAACAAACAGCAATACTCAGTCACTTTAAACTATTTTGAACCCAGAATGAACCAGAAATTATTGAGAAAGTTTCAGGCTATGAAGATAAACAGCAGAACTAAGCCAATTTATACCAAAAATGCAAGAGATTTTATGTGTTTTTGAGCTCAGCCATTTTCTCAGTTTTTTAGTCTTGTCATCCTCTAAAATCTAAATGAGAAGAAGTAACCTTATATAGCAAATCCTAGGGCAGCAGAAATGATTTACCATTTTATCAATCAACCCTTCCCCAATTTTCATTTTTTATACTTTTAACCCTGAATTTTAAAACCAATTACTGAACTAGCCCAAACCCCTCTTTCTTGGAAGTTCCCTCTCAATTTTTACAAGATTCTTTCAATCAAAATTCCCCAAATACCCTTTAGTCCCATGTTAATTACTTCAAGCAACAAAACCCTGAACTGAGCTGCTCAAATGCCTTTGGGCCCCCTGCCCTACTGAGCTCCAAGCAGCTCTTTGGGCTTCTTGCATTTAGCAAGCCCAAATTCAACTTAAACAAATGAATTCCTAAATAAAAACCAGAAAAACAAAATAATTCAATTCTGGACTTCAGTAACATGAAATTCCTTTAGCAAAGCAAAAATAAAAGCAAGAAGTAGAAAGAAAAGGAAAATTAGCAGTCATTTACCAAAGAAATTAATCTACCTTATAAACTAAACGTGACTTAATCCTAATCATGCAACAAAATAATTTAAAAACAGAAACAAGAAAGAGAAAGAAAGGATCAGAAGAAGAAAGAAAGGAAATGATAGAAACAACACAAAGGATTGATCATTCTTACCAAGAACAATCAAATGGCATAAATTTTGACGCGAATCGAGCCTTAGAACTCTTGAAATCAGAAAGAGGCAAAGGATTTTTTTTGTTTTCTTCTGGAGTTTCGGATCTGAAATTAAGGCATATGGGTGGGGATTTTTAGGGAATTGATAGTGGGTTAAGGATGAGGAAAGGTTGAAAGCTGAATGGTACGAATTTGGGATAATTTGGGGAAACTAGGGTTTTGGCCGGATTGCTTCAATTAAAGATTCGAGACACTCTAAAGGGATTCGAGGGAAACTAGTCAGAGATTGGGAAAGGGGAGGTCATGAGGGTTCTTTGGTGTAAATTTGGTGGGGGTTTGAGGTGGCACCGCCACCGGAGATGATGAGAAATTTAGAGCGGTGCTAGGGTTTGGGTTCAGATGAAGAAGATGAAGTGAAGAAGTATGAGGTGGTTTTGAAGGGGTTTGGACATTTATAAATGAAAATGGGAAAAGTGTTCCTAGCCGTTGGATGATGGCAAATGAAAGGCAGGATTGACTTATCATAAGAGAACTCAAAACGACGTTGTTTCTCTCCAATACTATGATGTTTCAAAGGTCTTGGGGGCTGATGGCTTGGATCGGGTGTGGGCGAATTTTGGGCCAAATCTAAAAGGGTTGGAGAAATAAATTGGCTGTGCTAAAATGGCCCAAAAATCACAGCCCTTCTCATTTTATTTTCTTTTTTTTTTTCAATTTTCAAATGTTTTTTTTCTTATTTTCTTCTTTGATTAATTTAAATCCTAAATTAACTCTTAAAATAAATTAATTTACCAAATTAAGCTAATTACTTATCCTAACATTTACAAAATTAAACAACTCCTAAATTAAAAGAAAAAACTATAAAATTTAAAATTAAAATGTTAAAATGCAAAGTGAGTTATTTTTGTGATTTTTATTTTTATAAAACAACTAATTTACTAATTAACCTAAAAATATAAAAATAAATCCTAAATGCAAATGCAGAGTATTTTTGTATTTTCATGATTTAAACAAAAATTAAACATGCATAGAAGAATGCAAATAATTAAGAAAATTCCACAAAAATTCCTAAAATGGCAAATAATTAAAAGAAAAAAAATCTATTTCCTTGGGATTCTGTAGGAGTATTTCATATAGGGCAAAAATCACATGCTCACAGCTGCCCATCTTTGTTTGGAAACACGAAGAGTTTTCGTGCAAAGATAAAGTGAGCGGATTCGAGCGATTTTTGCCCGCTTGAATACTCTATGGGAAGCATTTTGGAAAGACTTGATGACACCCTGCTTCCGAGGTTGCCTACATATCCTTGGCTATAAAGGAATCAGGTCAGTGTAGTTCGGGAAGATTCGGTAGCTAGGACTACCATGAAGCTGTAATTTCACTGTTGCTGTTGCTGCTACTGCTTGCTGAACTCCTTATTATACCAAGACAAAATAAGAAGCTAGACTACACTATGATCTATGAATTACAAGAATTCTATCTATGTCTTCAAACTTGATTTTGCAATTTATGTTGCTCTGTTGATTTGTACTCTCCAGGTGAAATTCCTTTGTTGCAGACTTGAATCGAATTCTGAGGTGCTTTCTCTTTGTTCTCCAGGCGGGTAACTGATTGCTGAACTTGAACCGTCTTTCTTCGAACATTGCTGCCTTCCCTTTGTTCTTCCAGATAGGCGCCTAATTACCAACATTTGAATTATCTTCCTTTCCTCCAACACTCGACTTGTTATTCCTTTGTTTTCCAGGTGGGCGCCTGATTGCCGAACTTGCACCGTCTTGCTTTGAACATTGCTGCTTTCCCGTTGATCTCCAGGTGGGCTCCTGATTACCAACATTTACATGGTTTTTCCTCGTAACTTGAATTGCTTCCCTTTGTTCTCCAAGTGGGATCCTAATTTCCAATACTTAAACTGCTTTCCCTTTGTTCTCCAGGTGGGCTCCTGATTTCTGAACTTGAACTGCTTTCCCTTTGTTCTCCAGGTGGGCTCCTGATTTCCAACACTTGAACTGCTTTCCCTTTGAAACTTGAACTGCTTTCCCTTTGTTCTCCAAGTGGGCTCCTGATTTCCAACACTTGAAATGATTTCCCTTTGTTCTCCAGGTGGGCTCCTGATTTTCAACACTTGAACTGCTTTCCCTTAGTTCTCCAGGCGGGCTCCTGATTTCTAACACTTGAACTGCTTCTCCTTGAAACTTGAACTGCTTCCCTTTGTTCTCCAGGTGGGCTCCTGATTACCAACACTTGAATTGCTTTTCCTTTGTTCTCCAGGTGGGCTCCTGATTACCAACACTTGAATTGCTTTTCCCTTTGTTCTCCAGGTGGGCTCCTGATTACAGACACTTGAACCACTCCCCCTTTGTTCTCCAGGTGGGCTCCTGATTACCAACACTTGAATCACGAACCCTTTGTTCTTCAGGTGGGCTCCTGATTTCCAACACTTGAATTACTTTCCCTTTGTTCTCTAGGTGGGCTCCTGATTTCCAACAGTTGAACTGCTTCCCTTTGTTCTCTAGGTGGGCGCCTGATTACCAACACTTGAATTGCTTTCCCTTTGTTCTCCAGGTGGGCTCCTGATTTCCAACACTTGAATTGCTTTCCCTTTGTTCTCCAGGTGGGCTCCTGATTTCCAACACTTGAACTGTTTTCCCTTTGTTCTCCAGGTGGGCTCCTAATTTCTGACATTCGAATTGCTTTCCCTTTGTTCTCCAGGTGGGCTCCTGATTACCAACATTTGCACTGTTTTTCCTCGAAACTTGAAATGCTTCCCTTTGTTTTCCAAGTGAGCTCCTGATTACCAACATTTGAATTGCTTTCCCTTTGTTCTCCAGGTGGGCTCCTGATTACCAACATTTGAATTGCTTTCCCTTTGTTCTCCAGGTGGGCTCCTGATTTCCAACACTCGAATTGCTTTTCCTTTGTTCTCCAGGTGGGCTCCTGATTACCAACATTTGTACTATTTTTCCTTGAAACTTGAACTGCTTCCCTTTGTTCTCCAGGTGGGCTCCTGATTTCCAACACTTGAATTGTTTTCCCTTTGTTCTCCAGGTGGGCTCCTGATTTCCAACAGTTGAACTGTTTTCTTATTGTTTTCCAGGTGGGCTCCTGATTTCCAACACTTGACTTGCTTTCCCTTTGTTCTCCAGGTGGGCTCATGATTTCCAACACTTGAATTGCTTTCCCTTTGTTCTCCAGGTGGGCTCCGGATTACCAACACTTGAATGCTGTCCCTTTGTTCTCCAGGTGAGTTCCTGATTTCCAATACTTGAACTGCTTTCCCTTTGTTCTCGAGGTGGACTCCTGATTTCCAACATTCGAATTGCTTTCCCTTTGTTCTCCAGGTGGGCTCCTGATTACCAACACTTGAATCTCTTTCCCTTTGTTCTCCAGGTGGGCTCCTAATTGTGAGCACGTTATTTTTGCCCTATACGAATTGCTCCCAAAAATTTCAAAACAAAATAATTTTTCCATTATTTGCGATTTTTTGTGGAATTTAGTGGCATTTTCTGTTACTGTGTGAATATTGTCTGTGCCTGTTTATTTTATTTAGTAGTAAAAAATACAAAAATATATTGTAATTACATTTAGGTATTTAATTTGACATTTTTGAATTAATTAATAATTAGGTGTTTTATAAAAATGAAAAAAACAAATCAGAAAAATAATTTATTCTTGGTTTTTTATTTTAGTCTTGAATTTTAGTAGTTTTTCCTTTGATTTGGTACTTAATTAATTGGGTTAATTATTATCTAGAGATAACTAAGTTAATTTGGTGGATAATTTGGTTTAGGGATCAATTTAGGATTTAAATTAATTTTGAGAAGAAAATAGTTTGGAAATGAATAGAAAGGGAAAAGAATTCTTGGGCCAATTAAATTTAATCCCCAAGCCCAAATCAAATACACCTAATACCCAACCAAAACCAGCCCAAACCCATGCCATACTCGGTCCATTCAATTCAGACCTCAAAGACGACTCAAACGACGTCGTTTCAGTGTCAACCAATCTCAACCGTCCATTCCCCACATCCAACGGACAGGACTTAACCCATTACCCGTTTAACCCGACCCTGAACCGTTTCCCCTAAACTCGATCCATCCTCTAATCCTAATAAACGACACCGTTCAAATTAATCAAATAATCCAAGCCGTTGATCTCATTTGATCGAACGGCCTGGATTTAACATCTCCCCTAGTATATAAAACAGACCCCGCCCCTCATAACCCCCCCATATCATCGCTTATCTTCCTCACCCAAACTCTAGAGACCAGCCGCCACCATTCCCCACCGCCTTCCGGTGGCGGCGCCGGCTCAGTTCACCTCCAAAATCACACCCCAGAACCACCACAACTCCCTCTTTCCAAATCACCTGTTTCCCTCGAATCTTGCCAGAACCTCTCGAATCTCAAATCTAAGATCGAGCCCTAAAAGTTTAAAATCGGTTTCCCATGAACCTAATAACATGCATCGATCCAGACCTCTAATCTTTGTCATTAGAAGGATTGATTCACTACAAGATGCTGCTCATTTGTTCTTGACAAAGAACAAATGATTGGCATCAGTTTCGGATGAATTAGAGTATCGAGTGTAATTTCAAGTTTAGCTGGTAAGTTCCCTTCATTATTTCTGTTCATTTAGTGTTTGTTTCATCTCTATCTCTTCTTCTTTTCTACTTTGTGTATCTTAGTTGTCTGACTTTGGATTGAAATTATAATAGTATCTTCCTATTCGGTTAATTTGTTTGTTCATTCATTTCTATCCATCTTTAGCTTTTATTTTAATTCCTAAAAAAAGGGATTGTGCCCTAATTTTGGTTTATCCGTTCTATCTAGTTTTAGGTTTGTTTCCAACTTCTGTTTTAGTTTTTTAAGCTCATGAGTTTGACATTGAATCAGCAGGTTTCCAGTTTTCAATTTATATTATTCTAATAGGCAGCATATTAGTATCCTCGTGATGTTTTGATTCCTTGTTAAAATAATTATGTTAAATGTGTCAAAGGTCGAATCTCAAATAGGCTCTTCATTGTTCTTTTCTTGCTAATGTCAGTTCAGATTGTTCATATGAAGGGTTATTATTAACTCTGTTTCAATGATAAACCTATTTAGGTTTCAGAAACTGATGCCCTTTGGTTATGGTTGCCTAGCAATTCTGTAAATGTTTAGAACTTTCAGATATTTTAATTGAATAATTAGGAACTTAAGGGGTAATCTGGGAATTATTTAATAAAGGAAATTGTTTACCTAACTTAGGAAGCTTCTCAATAGTGGTAGGGTAGAAATTGCATTACTGAATTAATTAAAAGCACTAAGTGAGTGGATGATTAAAGAAATGAAAAGTTGAATTGATAGTGGTAAATGCACTAAGTTGAATGCCTATATATAGATACTAAGTTCATACAAAAGAGAAGGAGAACATTCTGACAGAGAGGAGAAGAACATTCTGATATTCTGAAAGTATTGAAAAATACAAATTTTTTAGAAATAAGAATCCAATAAATCAGCTGAAAACTCTCTACTGTACCATTGAGCCTCAGTAATTCCTGATTCTTTTAAGCTCTGGAAACAATAATGTTCAGTGATGGGATTTGAGTTGGTTTGATACTAGTTTTTGGAAGGTTTTGATCAAATTTTGTTAAAGACTACTGTTCCATTGGATTGTAAATTAATTTTCTGGTTTCATTTGCTGAATTTGGGTTGTGTTGTTGTTGTTGTTGATTTCTGCTGTTTAAAAATTGCTGATCCTTCTTTATTTCTTTGTCCCTTCAATCTCAGGTACCTTCTTAGCCCCTGAATAATGATTGATTGTTGAACATGTAAATCAGGTGGAATACTAATTGGATACATGCTGCATATGAACTTAGTTTCCCTTGTTTCTCATACTGCTTTAATATTCTGTAATAGATATGTAGTTTTAGATGTTATCTAAGCTATCATTTGCACATTTAATGCTGTGTATGTTCAGTAGTTATATGTATGGGTAATTGGACATGTATGTATGATTCTGCTGTGTATGTTCAATAGTTGTATGTATAAGTAATTGGACATATACGTATGATTCTTATTTGAGATCAGTATGGTTCGAAGTATTTTGCAAGCATGTTTTGTGTTTACATTTGCTCCTGAATGAGTTTGAAATGTCTAAGGGTTGTATTGAAAGCTTTAGTATGAGTTTCTAGAATTCATGAGAGAACCAGATTCTAATGTACTGGTTTGATGACTATCAGTGTTAGGGGAAATTCAAGTTAGTTTAGTTATGTTGAAAATGATTCACTGGTTATCTACTGTTGCTTGCATGTCAATTGAGCAGATTTGGTTGTTTTAAATTCTACAAATTTTGTCAACGTGAGGTTTAATTAAGGTTTAAATATCAGCATTTCAAGTTAATTTAGGGCCTTGAAAATTTAGAATCATATGCTGTATAGTTTCTCAAGAATTGGATCCTTAATTGTTTTCTATTTCAATGTCTTAGAGTTGTTTGTATGTTGTGATTAGCTATTTAGGTTCAATTTGAACTTTTGCTGCTCAGCCATCACTGGATCACGATACAGACTCGATGTCGAGTCTAATTGGTGTTGGTTCTGAGGCTTTAAAGAATTTGGGCCTTCTGCTTGGGCTCAATTTGGGCCCAGAATTTTAAAATTAATAAGAAATAAAAGTGGTAGGCCCTGCTGCATGAGTTTTCTTTTATTTTCTTCAAAACAGGGTTCTTCACTGTTAGTTGGGGTTGGTACAATTTCGTTTTAAGATTGGCCCAGTTCCCCAATGTTACAAATCAATTGTGTTAGTTTCTTTAAAAGGGATTACCATACCAATTGGGCGAATAATTATGGCCCTTTAATTTGATGGTTGCTAATTAGTAGGAAGAAAATATATTTTTGATCTTGCTCATATCTAAAGTACTACATATTGATGCAAAAAATCTTGAGCTTTAGTTATCAGGCTAATGATTTCGTGCGCTTAACGATACAGACTTCTCTTGGTCTCAAATCTCAATATACTGTTAATTCCTCCTAGGCAGTTTTAAAGTAATTTGATCACAAAGAGCTTCTAAATTCAATAGCTCATGATGTGCCTGTTGGAATGATTATTTGGTTTGTTTTTGTGAGCTAATCTGGTAGATATTGAAATAAAGAGAGGTCTATTGGGCTAAACTCTAATAATGAATAGGTTGAGAAAGAACTTGATAGGCGTAAAACTTTTAATAACTTTTTCTGTTGCGTGTGGCATGATTACGGGTTCCAGAATTAAGACCAACATATGCATTCACGCAATGTTGAGCGAAACAATCTTAATCTTAATAAAATACTATCGTGATTGCGTACATGTTCGCGTGACATAATTACGATTCTAAAAGAAAAATCGAAGTACGCGCAACTTCGGCCCAATTTTCTTAACATTAATAAAGCATTATTAATTGTGGACACGTTCGCGTGACATGATTTTGACGCGCCAAACAAATGGGCATACATGCGCGTAACCAGTTTCAAGATAATTTTCTTGATTAAAAAGCATTGAAAGGTAAATGCACATAGGTTTTAAAATCAGTAATTAAACAATTTTAATAAGCCAAGTATGATCAAAGCGATCGTGCTAGAACCACGGAACTCGAGAATACCAAACACTTTCTCCCGGGTTAACAGAATTCCTTACCCGAATTTCTGTATTCGCAGACTGTATTACAGAGTCAACCGTTCCTCGATTCGGGATTTTAAACCGGTGACTTGGGACGCCATAAATCTCCCAAGTGGCGACTCTGAATTTAACGTAAATAATCCAGTTTTGATTGTCCTTTAATTGGAAAAACTCCCTTGTATTTATACCCTTTACGGGGTGTAGTAAAAAGGAGGTGTGACAGCTCTGGTGACTCTGCTGGGGAGAAGAACCCAGAATTTCGGGTTCAGGGTTCAAGAATTTGAGCTTAGAATAATTGTTATATTTGGCTTTATTTTTTGTTTATCTAGTTTTATTCACATGTTTGTGCTTAATGTGCAAAATTTATTTTTTACCGCTTTGATATTATCTGAACTGTATATATAAACTGTTAAGAAACCCTTCTTCTTTCCGAGTCTTCTGAATTTATGGTGCACACGTGCGCGTGGCCCACCTTTCTATTAGAAGTCATACCAAATAGAACGAAGTTGGGCCAAGTAACTAGGCCGGGTAGACTTTCGTGCTCCCGGTACGTTGCCCCCACTTCGGCTCAAGCTGTCCGCTTGGGTAAGCCAGGTCTAGAACAGTATACCCCAGGTTTTACACTTAGAATAACTCAGCTTCATGCCGAATCCCTAGTAGGAACGTTTGTTTGCATCATGTGCATTTGACTTTGGAGACTCAACACAGGGGTTGGGTCTGTCTAAGATAGGTGTACCCGAAATGAAAAGACCATCCTGATGCATCTTACTTGCTACTTGTGCATTCATTTGTTTCGAATTTGCATGTTGACCAGCTTATAGGAAAAAGTTAGAAAAGGAAAATCAATGTGAGAACCGAGAAAGAAAATTGGCTGTTTTTTGAAAAAAATAATTTCCAAAACATTTTGAAATTCTGTGTTTCTTTTAAAAATAGTTTTATTATTACGAACTACGTAAGTTGGATTCTCGCCGGATGTAAGATACGTAGGCAACCCACATCGGGCCCAGCTATTTTTAAAAAGAAAAAAAGAAAAAAAGAAAGAGAAATAGATAATAAATAAATAAAAATGTGGGTACATAAATGTCGTTGTGTTGTCATAAGTAAGACGATGCCATTCTTGTCCAAAATATGCCGAATGCCCCCAAAAGGGCGCCGGAAGGCTGTTTTTGCAAGAACATCTGCCTTTGGTGTTTTTTTTTTCAAAGAAAAAATTTTGCCGGTTAGCAAACACAGCCTTTAAATCTTCTTCATCGAAGTGTTACTTTTATATGATTTTTTTAGAAATATTAATGATTTTTTCAAAATGAGTCTTGATTTTGTTTTTTTTAAAAATTAAAATCACTCACAGGTATGAAATGAGCACCATCCAAAACCCACAGTTCACAGATGTAGATGAATTTCTATTTCGGCTTCAGATGTGGTGGTATGAATTAGGAGGAGATGGTCAGAAATGGGTCATTAAGTATTTGGGAGCTCTCACAGATATTATGAAAGTTAAACCACGCGATGATTTGATTACGACACTAGTGACTTTTTGGGACCCTGTTCACAATGTCTTTCGCTTCTCTGATTTCGAGCTTACTCCCACATTAGAAGAAATAGCTGGATATTCCGATTTTGACGGAGATTTGAGAAACCAGAATCTTATAGTCCCAAAGGCTCCCTCAATACACCGATTTTTTGGTCTTTTGAATATCAGTAATCAAATCAGAAAAAGCAACGTTGTCAAAGGGTGTTGTTCTTTCAACTTTCTATATTCAAGGTTCGAAAAGCCGGATGGATTTGAAATTCATGAAAAGGGCCTTACTAACAAACAAAACAAGGATACCTGGCAGATTCACCGTCGCTTTGCTTTCATGGTGGCTTTTCTGGGAATCATGGTCTTCCCAAACAAAGAGCGGACGATTGATATTCGCATAGCCAGAGTCGTACAAGTCCTCACTACAAAAGAACATCACACTCTTGCCCCGATCATTCTCTCAGACATTTATCGGGCGTTGACTTTCTGTAAATCCAGGGCAAAATTCTTCGAAGGGTGCAATATTTTGTTGCAAATGTGGTTGATTGAACATCTCCGACATCACCCCAAGTTCATACAGTATGGTCCGAGCAAGGACAATTTTATTTAGAGATATGAAGAAAGAATAAAATATTATAAATCTCCAGAAGGGGTGGAAGCCTAGATATCCCATTTAAGATCTTTAATGGCAAGTCAAATTGAGTGGACTTTGGGATGACTCCTGGTAAGAGAGGTGATACACATGTCAACCTTAAAGAGTTATTTGCTGCTGTTGGGTTTAAGAAGTGTCCAGTCGTATGCGCCACAGAGAGTTCTAAGACAACTAGGGAGATACCAAGTGGTGCCTGATGATGAAGATTTGAGTGTGCAAGTGATTGAGCTACACCCCAAAGCCACTCTCCCTGAGGCTTTAATCCAGCGGATTTGGAATGGTTGTCGATATTTGAAGGATGATACCCAAGTTCCAGATCCTGCGAAAGGTGAGATAAATCCGGGTTATGCTAGGTGGTTTGAGAAAAGATCCCATGTGGATGATGCACCAGAACCTGATCCTAGAAGGCCCATAAAAAGACCGCATGTTCAAGACTTTGATGACAAAATCCAAGAACGGTTGGCTAGGGGTGAAAAGGAAAGGGGGTACAAAGCAACTATTCATGCTTTAGAAGAAAGCCTGAGGAACCTCAATTTGGAGAAAGACTTACAAGCACAAGAAGCAGAAGGTGAAAAGAAGAGTCTGATTAGCGAGAATAAAACTCTCCGCGCTCAGTTTCAACAGATGAAGAAAGCCTCTGAAGCGCCAGTGAGAAGTTGGAAAGATCAGAAATCATTGCTAATCTGATGGAAAAAATGCAAGATTATGACTCCATCTTGACAAAGACTAAAAAGGCATTAGACAAAGCTAAGGAAAAAATCATACAGTTAAATGAGAAGGCCAAATCTAGTAAGGAACGCCAAGTAATGAGATATGAAGAAGAAATGTCTCAATTAAAGAGAGAGAAGTACCATTAGATACATTTAGAAGCTCAACTCCATGCACAGTTGGAAGAAATGAGAAGGTACAATAGAGAACATCAACACACAGATATTGATAGGGAGAGAGCACATGCAAGACTCGATCAGGCCAGACTTCGGGCTCAATTGGAGTCGTCTTTAGATCGCAAGGGACACATAAGAGATATAGCCACCACTCACCAACAGCAGTTACAAAACCAAAACCAGAATCTCCAGGACTTCAGAGCACAAATCCATGATTTGTCTGCTTACACCTCTCAAAGTTATGTGAACTACCAAGGGATGGATTATGAGAGGTTTCTAGAGCATGCACCTACTTTTGCCCGTCATCTTGCAATGTAGTTAGAGAGGATGTACCGTACACTAGGAGGTCAGCTGGGTCAATCCCCACTGTGAGCAGATGTTTCAGTGATTAAAAGCAAAAGATTGTGGGGTGAAGCGTGGTCATAATTGTTGGAACTTTTCATATAATAGTCATGTTTTAGTTTAAGTCCATGTTGAGTCTTTTAAACCATTTTTAAAGTATTGTCCAAATGTAATGTCATTTCTATCTTTGTACTGTTTCTTTTGTTAAAATAAATAAAAGTAATAATAATTGTTTCCACCAGAACTACGCTCGGTCTGATTCATGCAGGGTCATGATACGTAGACAATCTTCATAAGATTCGACCACAACCAAAAGAAAAGAATAAAATGAAAAAAGGGGAGGGAAATAAAAGATAGGCGTGAGTGACAATAAAAGGAAAAGGTTAGGAAAAGCTGGGATGACACAAGCAACTGAGCAAATACATGGTAGAAATGACTAATTGCCTAGGTGCATTGCATCCCTATGTATGGTTGTTTATTTGTTAAAACTCTAATCACTAACAAGTTTGGTTGTTGTTATCAGAATTCAAGCAGTTAGTACACCTAAGCATACTGGCAACCCACCCCTACCAAACCAGATCCAAAGGAGAAATAATCTTGTCTATCCCAGATGTAGACACCAGTGTCATTGAAGGAGAAGAGTTGGACGTTAACGCCATAAAAGAAGAGATGTACAAATTAAAACAACAAATGGCCGAAATGTATCAGACTTGGGCTAAAGGACAACCGCCATCCGCTTACCCGGCTAACCCTACCTTCACTCCACCACCGGCTCAAACTCAGGATCATACTGCCACCGATCTATCCCCGAGCTTTCCCATTTACCAACACTACCGGGGCACCACTTCTCATACACCACAATCTCCACCCCCTAAACCGATTCCATACCCCCTCCACCAGTAACTCCTGTCTTCGTAGCATCTCCACCAGCTACACTCCACAAATCTCCTAGCGAGCCTATGTTCCAGGCTCAAGACAACTAATACTACCCCTCGGAGCCCACTTTCAAAGCTCCAGAAACCCTTTCCTATACTCCTCACTTTGACCTCCCTATAGAAGCTGATAAACCAGTCAAAAATACCGAATATGAGGAGATGTTAAGGAAAGTTAAAAGCTTAGAACAATCATTCAGAGACATGCAGGAGTTGGGAGGGCAAGTTAGCGTGGCCTACAAGGACCTATGTCTGTTCCCGAATGTGCAATTACCAGCAAGTTTCAAGATGCTCAAGTTTGATCTATGCAATGGGAACGACGATCCAGTAGCCCACTTGAGGGATTTTTGCAGCAAGATGAGGGGAGCTGGAGGAAAAGATGAATTGTTAATGTCTTACTTCAGTCAAAGTTTGAGTGGATCAACATTGGAATGGTACCCGCCAAGACCATGGGAGATGGTACACATGGGATGATCTGGCGCAAGTATTTGCTTGTCACTTCCAATACAATCTTGAGATCATTCCAGATCGTCTGTCCTTGACTAAACTCGAGAAGAAGCACAGTGAAAGCTTCAGAGAATATGGTTTCAGATGAAGGGAGCAAGCATCAAGAGTAGATCCCCCAATGAAGGAAAGTGAGATGGTAGATTACTTCCTACAGGCTTTGGAACCTACTTACTATGTCCATTTGGTCTCAGCTATGGGAAAGTCATTCAACGAAGTAGTAAAGATGGGGGGCATGGTAGAATAAGGCCTCAAGTTGAATAAAATCATGAGCTATTCTGCTATCAAAGCGACTACTCAAGCTATTCAGGGCGATATAGGAGGGATTGGGAAGAAGAAAAGAGAGGAAGCAACAATGGTTGATTCAGGAACTTGATCCGGATCCAGAGGTTCACCTTACCACTACAATCAACCTCGACCCCACCAACAAACTTATCACCACAATCCACCCCAACACTACTATCCCCCACCAGAACTTTATTTTTCCGTCCACCATGCGCAAGCATACAACCAACCTCCTGCCCACACTCAATGGCGTGCTCCAATCCTACCAAATACTTATCCACATCCACGAGCCTACCAAAACACTCCCGGACCAAGTTTCAGGCCTAGTCAAGCATTCAAGGGTGAAAGGTTGCAGAAAAAGAAAACCTTTACTCCATTGGGAGAATCATACACTAGTCTGTTCCACAGGCTAAAATAGCTAGATATGCTAAGGCCGATACAGTCCAAACTGCCAAATCCTCCTCCAAAGAATCTTGACTATACTGTCAGCTGTGAGTATTGTTCTGGTACTCCGGGTCATGATACAGAAAAGTGTTGGCACTTGAAAAGTGCAATACAAGAGCTTATTGATACAAGCTCCCGAAGCACCCAATATCAACAGGAATCCGATGCCAGCCCATCCGGAGGCAAATATGATCGAAATAGTGCATGCGGAGGGAGAACCCAAGAAGCCAACATAGACCGTCATGATGATTCGGTCTAGTTGAGTCAAGACAAATGAACAATCAGCAGATGAGAAGTTGGTGCTCAAGCAGAGCAAAAAGAGTGTTTAGCCATCTGTGGTAGTTGAGAAGGGGTCTTTAAGAAAAGTTGCAACGAAATAGGAAGGGGTGAAGGTGATAGTACCGGGAGCAGCCAACAAACCCATCATAATCGTGGAAGGAGCCCGCGCCTATCGGGTTATTATCAAGCCAGTAATCCAGTTACCAATAATCAACAACAAGGCTATTCCATGGAATTATGAACGGGTAACGGTGATGTACAAAGGGAAGGAAGTCAAAGAAGAAATTTGTGAAGTATAGGGTTTGACTCGCTCGGGAAGGTGTTTTACTCCCAAGGAGTTAAGAAGAGCCAAAGATAATCCAGTGCTAGTAATGAAAGCCGTAACTGAAGAAGAAGCAGAAGAATTCTTGAGGAAGATGAAGTTACAGGACTACTCTATCGTGGAACAGTTAAGAAAGACGCCTGCTCAAATTTCCCTATTGTCATTATTAATCCATTCGGATGAGCACCGTCAAGCTTTAATGAAGATCTTGAATGAGGCGCACGTTCCCGATAAGATCTCCGTGAATCACTTGGAAAAATAGCCAACAAAATCTTCGAAGCAAACAGAGTCACATTTTCTGATGATGAATTACCTACAGAAGGTACTGAGCACAACAAAGCTCTTTACCTCACATTAAAATGTGAGAACTCTGTGGTGATCCGGGCATTGGTTAACAGTGGGTCAAGCGCAAACATCTGTCCTCTCTCCACTCTAAGCAAGTTGAAAATAGAAGATGAGAGGATCCATAAGAACAGTATTTGCGTGCGAGGATTTGACGGCGGAGGTAAAGATTCAGTTGGGGACATAGTGCTGGAGCTGACGATAGGGCCAGTTGAGTTCACAATGGAGTTTCAGGTGCTGGATATAGCTGTTTCCTATAATTTACTGTTGGGTCGACCATGGATCCACGCCACTAAAGCAGTCCCATCAACACTACACCAGGTAGTCAAATTTGAATGGGATAGACAAGAAATAGTTGTGCATGGGGAAGACAGTTTATGTGCTCGCAGCAATGCCATTGTACCAGTCATTGAAGTGGAAGATGACCAGGGACCATGGGTCTACCAGGTTTCTAACACGATGTTGGTAGAGAAAGTTCCGGAGGGGAAATACATTCCAAATCCAAAGATAACCGCCGCATCAGTCATGGTACCTATGAGATGTTGAAGAATGTTTTTGTACTCGGTAATGGTTTGGGCTCATCTTTGCAAGGCATCATACAACCAGCGTCTCTTCCCGAAAACTTGGGAACGTTTGGTCTGGGATTCAAGCCCACTTTCGCAGACATAAGAAAGTCCAAAAAGCTAAAACAGAAGACATGGGTCCTTCCAAAGCCAGTCCCACGTCTTTCCAAATCATTTGTCAAGTTCGGTACCAGAAGTCACCCAGTAACAACAATTCCCAGTTCTATGATTAATCCTGACGAGGAGTTAATTGAAAGATTTGAAAAGTTGTTTGATGGTGTGAACATGGTGGAAAGTGGTGAAGGTCCTAACAACGCAGAAATTCAATTCGTTGGGCCAGAAACAAAGCTTAATAATTGGAAAGCCACTCCTCTCCTCATTCGAAAGGAGTCTTGGTAGTTTATTTTAATTTTCCTTCAGTTTGTCTGGATTATTCCAGGGTTGTAATTCAGATTTTTTTATCTTTCAGTCTGTTTGAAGTGCGCAAACCTTGTTATCTTTCATCATTCAATGAAATGCAGTTTACCTTTCTTTATCATTCCTGACAGTTTTTTTTTCTTTTCTTTTCTGTACAGTTCTTTTTACGCTGGCTCTAATGATATGGCATGTATAAGGAATCCTCAGCCCAGTATTAAAAATCAATCTGATTCCGAAATAATAGTTCAAGAAGTAGATTGTGATTACGAATCATAATACGATGAGGATGAGGCCTTCGAAGAGATTAGTAAGGAGTTAATTCACTTCGAAGAAAAACCCACACCCAACCTGAATGATACAGAAGCCATCAATTTAGGAGACACAGATAATATCCGAGAGACTAAAATAAGTGTCCACCTCGATCCAAAGATCCGGGAAGAGTTAATCAAAGCACTCATCGAATTTAAAGATGTTTTTGCATGGCCATATAACGACATGCCGGGTTTGAGCACTGATTTAATGTTCCACAAATTGCCCACTGATCCAGTGTTTCCTCTCGTCAAGCAAAAGTTGAGGAAATTCAAAACTGATATGAGTGTGAAAATTAAAGAAGAAATCACCAAACAGTTGGATGCAAATGTCATTTGGGTCACTCGATATCCTGTTTGGTTGGCTAATGTCGTGCATGTGCCAAAGAAAGACGACAAGATCAGAGTATGCGTCGATTATCGCAATCTCAACAAAGCAAGTTCGAAGGACAACTTCCCACTACCCAATATCCACATTTTGATCGATAATTGTGCCAAGCATGAGATAAGATCTTTTGTGGATTGCTATGCCGAGTATCATCAGATTCTAATGGATGAAGAAGATGCAGAAAAGACATCATTCATCACGCCATGGGGAACTTATTGCTACTGGGTAATGCCATTCGATTTGAAGAACGCCGGGGTAACTTACATGAGAGCAATGACTACGGTGTTTCATGATATGATACATAAGGAGATTGAGGTATACGTGGATGATGTGATCATAAAGTCAAAGCGTCAAGCCGATCACGTTGGGGATTTGAGGAAATTCTTCCTGAGACTTCGCAGGTACAACCTCATGCTTAACCCTGCCAAATGCACATTTGGTGTTCCATCCGGAAAGCTATTGGGATTCATAGTCAGCCGGTGAGGCATCGAGTTGGACCCATCAAAGATCAAAGCCATCCAAGAATTGCCACCTCCGAGGAACAAGACTAAAATGATGAGTCTGTTAGGGAGGTTGAACTACATCAGCAGGTTTATTGCTCAGCTCACGACAACTTGTGAGCCTATTTTCAAATTGCTGAAGAAGGATGCTGCGGTCAAGTGGACTGATGAGTGTCAAGAAGCATTTGATAAGATAAAAGGATACTTGTCAAACCCACCCGTGCTGGTTCCGCCAGAACCAGGAAGACCTTTGATTCTTTACTTGACAGTCTTGGAAAATTCATTTGGCTGTGTACTGGGGCAGCATGACATTACCGGCAAAAATGAACAAGATATCTACTATCTTAGCAAGAAGTTCACGGCTTATGAGGTTAAGTACACTCATCTGGAAAGGACATATTGCGCCCTAACTTGGGTGGCTCAGAAATTGAAACATTATTTGTCATCCTACACTATTTACCTCATTTCGCGCTTGGATCCGTTGAAGTATATCTTTCAAAAGCCTATGCCAACAGGGAGACTTGCGAAGTGGCAGATATTGCTTACAGAGTTTGACATCATCTATGTGACTCGGACTACGATAAAAGCCCAAGCATTGGCCGATCATTTAGCCGAAAACCCGGTCGATGAAGATTACGAGCCATTGAGAACTTATTTTCCTGATGAAGAGGTGTTGCATATCGATGAACTGGAGCAAATTAAAAATCCAGGCTGGAAACTTTTCTTTGATGGGGCTTCCAACATGAAAGGAGTCGGAATAGGAACTGTGCTTATTTCTAAAACAAGGCATCACTATCCTGTTACGACTCAACTTCGGTTTTATTGCACCAACAATATGGCTGAGTTTGAAGCCTGTATTTTGGGTCTAAGCCTAGCTGCAGACATTGATATCCAGGAAGTCTTGGTCTTGAGAGACCCGGATCTTCTGGTACATCAAATTCAAGGAGAATGGGAAATGCGAGATTTGAAGCTCATACCGTACCGACAATGCTTGCATGATCTTTGTCAACGGTTTCGATCAGTGGAGTTCAGGCATATTCCAAGGGTCTATAATGAGGTCGCCGATGCTTTGGCTACCCTGGCATCAATGTTGCACCATCCGAACAAAGCTTATGTCGATCCTCTGCATATTCAAGTCCTAGATCAGCATGCTTATTGTAACATGATTGAAGAAGAACTTGATGGAGAACCATGGTTCCACGATATCAAGGAGTACATTAGAATGGGGATATATCCAGTGTAAGTCATGGGGGATCAAAAGAGAACAATTCGACGGTTGGCAAATGGATTCTTCTTAAGTGGAGGAGTTTTGTATAAGAGAACACCAGATCTTGGATTATTAAGATGCATAGATGCTAGACAAGCTACAACTGTCATGTCCGAAGTACATTCGGGAGTCTGCGGACCACATATGAGCGGATATGTGCTGGCAAAGAAAATTCTCCGAGCAGGCTATTATTGGCTTACCATGGAGCGAGATTGTATCAATTTTGTGCGCAAATGTCATCAGTGCCAGATACACGGAGATTTGATTCATTCTCCACCATCGGAATTGCACACAATGTCGGCACCATGGCCCTTCATTGCTTGGGGCATGGATGTCATTAGACCAATTGAGCCAGCAGCATCCAACGGGCATAGGTTCATTCTGGTAGCCATTGATTATTTCACCAAGTGGGTTGAGGCTAAAACTTTCAAATCAGTGACCAAGAAAGAAGTGGTCGATTTTTTTCACTCAAATATCATCTGTCGATTCGGAATCCCAAAGGTGATCATCACAGATAATGGTGCTAATCTTAACAGTAACTTGATGGAAGAGGTATGTCAACAATTTAAGATTACACATTGCAATTCTACCCCATATCGTCCCAAGGCAAATGGAGCAGTCGAGGCAGCCAACAAAAACATAAAGAAGATACTTCGGAAAATGGTAGAAGGTTCGAGGCAATGGCACAAAAAATTACCATTTGCGTTGTTGGGATATCGCACTACTGTTCGCACTTCTGTAGGTGCAACTCCTTATTTGTTAGTATATGGCATTGAAGCAGTAATACCTGCAGAAGTTGAAATCCTTTCCCTTCGGATTGTCGTTGAGGTTAAGATTGATGATGATGAGTGGGTCAAAACCTGTTTGGAGCAGTTGAACTTGATTGATGAAAAAAGATTGGCAGCAGTATGTCATGGCCAGTTATATCAAAAGAGAATGGCAAGAGCATACAACAAAAGGGTGCGTCCTCGAAAGTTTGAAGTGGGTCAGCAAGTGTTGAAACGTATCCTTCCACATCAGGTTGAAGGAAAAGGCAAGTTCGCCCCGAATTGGCAAGGGCCATTTGTAAGCACGTGATTTTTGCTTCACGAAACAATCACTCCAAAAGAAATCAAAATAATTGCAAATGGCCTCGCCGTACAAATTTTCAGTTTTTACGTGGCATGTGCTGGTAGTCCTTTGTGTTTCTATCCATTTTTTCATTGAATCTTATCAAACAAAAATACAAAATAAGTATGCCGTGTGTAATCGGGCCGTAATTCGGTTTTTAAAAGAAAATTCACAAAAATATGCAGCTTTTATTCTAGGATGTGATTTAACCTATTTAAATATTTTTAACATGTGTGTGATAAATGTGTTAAGCATTAATTAATGGGTGTCTTTTTTATTTTTATTTTTATTTTTCTAATTGTGTTTAAAACTAGAAAACAAAAGAAAATGCAAATTGTGTAGTAAATCGGACTTGGGCCTATTTTCATTTCGGAATTAAGGCCCAAACTCAGCCTACATCAGCCAGCACAAGGACCCAGTCCAAACCAAGCCTGCCCAGGCACGGACCCAAAACGACGCCGCATAGGGCGTCTGATCTGAGCCGTCCATTCAAACTCATCCAACGGTCCACACTCACACCCAGCACCCGACCTGTTTACCCGGTTCAACCCAACCCCTCAGTTAAACCAAACGACCCCGTTTCTATACCAAACGACCCCGTCTCGTCCATCACCAACGGATCCAAGCCGTTGAGATCATCTGATCTAACGGCCCAGATCTAATCCCCTACCCTATATATAAACCTAACTCTTTTACCCCGCCCCCTATCCAAACACCCACCCCCGTTCCTTCGTCTCTCTCAGAAGGGATCCCAAACCCCCGAAACCCTAGCAGCCGCCATGGCTTCCCTTTCACCAGAACCCGGCGGCAAGGATGCCGGTGACCACCCCCTTAACACCCCTGATGCACCTCATCACCCCAAACTCGAATCTGTTACCCCTAGCCTCGAATCACCTTCCTTCATCTCGAATCTTGATTTGAAGATTCGAGACAAAACTCGATCTACACCAAACCACACCATATTCGTGCCAGACACTCCCCTGACCTCCCTCGTGACCAAACCAAGCTTGGTTTGGTCCGAATCTACCCACAACTCCTAGAATCTCAAATCTGAAGATCCAAACCCTAGAACACAAAAACCTGGGGAATCCGGCCAGTTTCAATAGAGGTTTTAGGTCTAATAAACCTTAATCAGGGTGTTCTCGGTTGAGAACACCCCGATTAAAGTTTGTTCGGCTTCAAAAGGCCAAATCTGATTCGGACCTAGTTTGACTTTTGTTAAAATTTTCAGTAAGTTTTTCTTTTCTTTTCTGTTTTATTTGAATACTGTTTGAGGATTGCCAGCATGTGTCGTTGTGTTTGTTTGGTATTTTTTGGTATTTTTCTTAATTCCTTCCATCTTTGTAAGGCCTTTTATTTGGTCGTTGGTTTTCTGTGGGTGTTTTGAATGTATTCTGTGACATACATGTTCGATTAGGATAGTCGTCGCATAAATAATCCATATAGGTCCCCAGTAATTGAACAAAAGTTGTCTGAAGCCATTCAGAACCCTATACGTATTGTTTATATGAACGACTGATTATTACATGTTATAATTAGTATAGTCGACTCGATAAACGTCGTCGATTAGTTTCCTACGACTGAATATTCAAATATTCTAATTCATACAACTTCACGTAAGTGAACGAACCTGTTGATTGTTAATTGGATGCTCGACATTGCCTGAATTTAGCTTATAACTACATTACAAAACAACTGAAAGATTCAGTCTAGGGCAACTTCGATCTTAAACTTTCAGAAGTTCAAAATGCCCCATTGTTGCAGAGGGTTAGTACAGTAATAATTAAGGATTAACAGGGGTAGTCTGGGGTTTGAAAAGAACAGAAAAAGCTTAATTAAAATGAGCTGACAAATAGGGTACTGAATTAGGATTAAATTAATGCCAATGGGGAACAAGACATAAGAGCATGAGTTCAAAATGAATACTTTAAAGGCACCCATAACCCTTGATTAGAGTAATGAGACAGAGCATGGGGGGCTGATGAAGGATTCCAAGAAAATGCCTTTAGGCATGGGAAACTAAGGGGTATGGGCAGACTGCAATTGGAGAATCCAGGCAGCTTAACTGCACTGGGTTGCTGGCTTATAAATAAGCTGTTTTCAGAACATCTAAGGGGCTGGACATTTTTTAATCTTCAGAGAAAACAAGAAACATAAAGTCTCAGAATTTTGTAACCGAACACTGTCTGAAAACTACATAAGAGTTCAAGTTGGTCAAGCTGTCTTGGCCAATTGCTGTTGGTTGCCTGTTGAGCTGCTTGTGATTGTTGAACTGCTGGTGTTGTTACATTGAATACTCTATTTGTTTCTGCTGGTTCATTACTCTGTCTCTGGGATTGTTTGCCTGTTGCTCGACCAACTATTGGGTTTTCCTTGTGGTGGAAACTGCTGCTGTTTGCCTGTGGACTATTACTGCATTGTTGTTGTGTTGTTGCTGTGTTGTTGCTGTTTGTCTGTTGTTTGTTGCATACTACTCAACTGATCACTCTCCTTCTTCTTTTGCTTTTCTATACCAGGTACACGACTAACATACTGTCAATGTAATTTGAAAGTTGAGCATGAATACAAAAGAGAAGATCTGAAGAATGTTTTTATACATAGACTGTTATGTTGTATATCACGTAATGTATAATAGTTTTCTTCCCTGTTAGGATACTGGAAGTAGCCTGCATGCCTAGTAAATATCAATGTAGAGTAGTTGAATGTTGGTCTGTATAAGTAGGCTGATAAATAAAATATTCCCAATGCAGTAGGTTGTAGCTTAGACTTCATCTAATTATGTTCAGCATATCCTTAACTGCATCAAACTATCTATGTTAGTTGATTTCAGCTCCTTTTGATAAATTGCCTCCTTATCATTGGCAAATCATCGCTCTAAAAGCAAACAGTGCAAGTCTGCACTTCTCAACCTTACGAGGGTCGAGCCCAGGTCGAAACAGACCCAGCAGGCCCATATCGGATAAGCAGTGGCCCGGGTCTGGCCCATCCCGCATGAGCTGAATTTGGGCCCATAATGTTCGATCAGCTGTCCGTATGTGTAGCCACGTTTTCTTATTCTGTAAAAGCATTTTGAATCCTGCTATAAATAACCTGCAAGCATGCAATTAACTAGGACTATCTCTGTTTTCAGTTAGTAGAGACAAACGCGACAAGAAACGTAGTTGCTATAGGATATCCTTTTAAAATAAGGACGAGATGAGCCTCGACAAATGAAAACGCACAGATTGCGGGGCCCTCACAAAATATATGTATTAAACACTTAGATTCCGGGACGGGCCGATTAGCAAATTTCACGGCCTTACCCAAAATAATAATGCGCTAGTTGCTTTAGGCGCGCCTTTAATAATTTAATTTTCTTAAACTCGGGTGCACATTTATGTGACCCAAATCCAAATCTCAACGGAGTCGAAATGTGTCTCTAATCACGGGTGCATTGATTGTGACGTGGTTTGAGATGCATTTCCATGACGTTGCAAATTTCTTTTAAAAAATAATGAATGAGACGAGCCTCGACAAACAAAAATACATAAGCTGCGGGGCCCTCTAAATGTATATATTAAATACTTAGAATTCGGGACAGGCCGTTTAGCAAATTTCACGGCCTTTTCCCAACATAACAATACGCTAGTTGCTTTAGACGCGTATTTAATAATGTTATCTTCCTAAACTTGGGTGCACATTTATGTGACCCAAATCCCAATCTCAACAGAGTTGAAACGTAGCTCTAACCACGGGTACATTGATTGTAACGTGGTTCGAGGTGTGTTTTCCACGATGTTGCAATTCTTGATAAAAATAACATTAAATGATAAAAGCGGTTAAAAGATAAAATTGGCACATAAGTTCACATTTGTATAAAATCAGATAATCAAGCCGAATATAACAGTTAAGCGACCGTGCTAGAACCACGGAACTCGGGAATGCCTAACACCTTCTCCCGGGTTAATAGAATTCCTTATCCAGATTTCTGGTACGCAGACTGTAATATGGAGTCATTCTTTTCCTCGATTCGGGATTAAAATTGGTGACTTGGGACACCCTAAATCTCCCAAGTGGCGACTCTGAAATAAATAAACCAATCCCATTTCGATTGTCCTTTAATTGGAAAAAACTCCCTTGTACCCTCGCAGGTGCGGAAAAAGGAGGTGTGACACCATTTATTGTAAATAGAGTATTGTCCAATGGTGCTCTATGTTTAACAGATATCGAAGGAAAATGCATAGACATGGCCATCAATTCCGATGCAGTCAAGAGATATTATGTATGATTTCTTTGTTATAATTGTTGATTGTTTGTACCAGGCATTGTTTCGAAGATTTAAATGACGAAGGCAATTCATTCTGCTATCTAAACACTTTACCCTTTGTTCCCCCTTTTGATCTTTATTTATTTCTTTCATACCCCTCTTTTGGAATCAATAACGAAAAAGAGAGAGAAGAAAGAAAAAGAGAAAAGAGAAAAGAAAAGAAGTGAAAAGAGAAAATATAACAACAAGGAAATTCAAGTGTGAACTACGTTTGACCTGATTCCTGTTAAGCATACGTACGCAGCCTCACGGCTCGGTCATAGTAAAATAAAATATCAAAAGATCCCCAAGCAAGAAACTGGGGCAGAAGTTGTACTTGTAATAAGAAATGTGATTCTAAGAGTTGTAATTTTAAATCCATGCCAAATTGTTATGAGCCTTTGATACCCTTTCTTTCTAACCCCATCTAAAAGCCCACATTACGGTCCAAAGAAAGACCTTCCGATCAGTCTTCGAGAGATGCCAAGTTGAGCAAATAGAGGTGATTCATATCAGGATAACACTCTGATCCAAGCAGGAAAAGTAATGAAAATGAGAAAATCTTGTTGATGAAAACCCTCATGGGCACCATGAGGCGACGAAAGCTGAGAGAAAGTAAATATGAGAGAGTCTTATCGGTGAAAACCTTCGCGGGAACCATAAGGCGACAAGGAATTGAGGAACAAACGAATGAGAGAGGTTTGTTGGTGAAAACCCTTCAGGGCACTGCAACTCGAACAAGGTCCGTAAGTTGGCGGAAAGTAAAATTGGGTTGTGGAAATCTTGGAGAACAAAGTAAAACAATTGGAAAAGAGATTGGTTAAATAGAATGGGCTGATTAATCCAAAATGCATACCATGATCATTTGTGCCAGTGACTCCACTTAGATAAGTTCCTTTTTCCTATCTCCAACAGTCATCCAAATTTGGATTTTCTTCTTTATTCTTAATTCTCAAAATCGTCACATTTCATTGCTGTTAATTTTTACTCCTCTAAAGCTCTTCCAAGGTTAGTCTTGTTCCAACAAATAAGAAGGAATGTCAAAGTGTACTACCAGATTCAAAATTGCACAAAGCAAAATACGGCTAGGACATGCTGGAGATAGTATGATGAAAAGTGGGACCTAGGGTGTAAGCAAAGGTTAAATCGGTGGAATGGTTCAGTAATGTCATGAGAGATGTATGGTTACGAATAAAAGGGTCAGAAGTGAAAAACAACAGTTGGGGATCCTGCAGTTAAGGATCAGTCATGAGGTCAAAACAATCCTTTCCACCAGTTCAAGGCAGTCTGTTGAAGCAAAGCATGGCAAAGAGAAAACCATCCCCCAGCAAGAATGCCAACTAACCACCATGTTTTAAACTGACAAGATTTTCTTTGATTTGAAACAGGGGCAAAGATGACATTTATTTCAGGAAGCACCCTGTAAGGAAAGCAAGTACTATGCAGGTTTGATCGTATAAACTCTTAGGACCCTCATGGAAAATGGGACTTAGCTTTAATTCAAAACATTCATGAGTACAAGATCTAGCATAAGCTCTACTTCGTGAAAAATATAAGTTGGTTTGAATTTTTCATTTTTCTAAGACAACACTCAATTCGAAACTTCAGGACCCTCCTGGAAAATGGGACCCAGGTTAAAATCAAAAAAAAAGAAAAAAAAAGAAAAAAATAGAAGTGGTGAATATAGGACAAATGTGCACCAAAAAGGGATATAAGTTGGCTTCAAAGTTCGCATAAGAGTTTTCAGGACCCACCTGAATAATGAGACGTAACTTTAAGCATTCTATTAGATAAGTACGTGTTGTTATAAGAGAGTACAATTTAGCCATAAAATTATCACTCTTAAGATAAGACTTGATTTTTGATTGTCAGGACCCTCCTGAATAATGGGACGTAGTTTAAAACTGGCTTGGATAACAAGATTTAGCATAAGACATACCTTTAAAAGATATAGCTTAGATTTAAAATTGTCGTTTAGTTAAGAGTTGTCAGGACCCCCTAGATAATGTGACCTAGCTTTCAAGTTCTTACTGATATTTGGTAACATGATTTAGTTTACACTCATATATATGCCCAACTACCAAACTGGGGCAGAAATTTTTCTTTGTTTCGTCTATTTTGTTGCAATCAGGAGCCCACCTGGAGAACAAGGGAATACATTTCAAGTTTCAGTAGTCAGGAGCCCCCCTGAAGAACAAGGGAATGCAATTCAAGCTTCAGCAGTCAGGAACCCACCTGGAGAACAAGGGAATACATTCAAGTTTCAGCAGTCAGGAGCCCACCTGAAGAACAAGGGAATACACTTCAAGTTTCGGCAATCAGGCGTCCACCTGGAGAACAAGGGACAACAGTTGAAGTATCAGCAATTAGGCATCCACCTGGAGAACAAGGAAAAACAGTTAAAGATTCAGTAATCAGGAGTCCACCTGGAGAACAAGGAACAACAATTCAAGTTTCAGCAATCAGGCGCCCACCTGGAGAGCAAGAGAGTACAATTCAAGTTTCAGCTTTCAAGTTCTTACTGATATTTGGTAACATGATTTAGTTTACACTCATATATATGCCCAGCTACCAAACTGGGGCAGATTTTTTTTTGTTTTGTCTATTTTGTTGAAGTCAGGAGCCCACCTGGGGAACAAGGGAATACATTCAAGTTTCAGCAATCAGGAGCCCACCTGGAGAACAAGGGAATACATTTCAAGTTTCAGCAGTCAGGAGCCCACCTGAAGAACAAGGGAATGCAATTCAAGCTTCAGAAATCAGGAGCCCACCTAGAGAACAAGGGAATACATTCAAGTTTCAGCAGTCAGGAGCCCACCTGAAGAACAAGGGAGTGCACTTCAAGTTTCGGCAATCAGGTACCTACCTGGAGAGCAAGGGGATACAATTCCAATTTCAAATAATCAAGAGCCCACCTGGAGAACAGAGGAAAGAAAACAATAGTCAAAAGAAGACATTTAAAAGGTTCAGCAATCAGGTGCCCGCCTGGAGAAGAAGGGAAAGCATTTCAAAAAAAAAAAAATAATACCATTCAAGTCAGCCGCAAAGTAACTTCTGATGGAAATACAATCAACGAGGCAACAACAGTCACAAGATCAAGTTTGAAAATAAATCTTTGTAAAGCATAGATCATGGCTTAGTCTAGCTTCTTTATTTTGTCATGGTGTAATAAGGAGGTCAGTAAGCAGTAGCAGCAGTAACAGTGAAACCACAGCTTCATGGTAGTCCCAGCTACCGAAACTTCCCGAACTACATTGACTTGATTCCTTTATAGCCAAGGATATGTAGGAAATCTTTGAAGCAGAGGTTCGGTCGAATCATTCAAAAAATGTTTCCCACAGAGTATTCAAACGAGCAAAAATCGCTCGTATCCGCTCACTTTATCTTTGAACGAAAACTCTTCGTGTTTCCGGGCAAAGAGGGGTAGCTGTGAGCACGTGATGTTTTCCCTATACAAATTGCTCCCAAAAATTTCAAAACAAAATAATTTTTCCATTATTTACGATTTTTGTGGATTGTAGTGGCATTTTCTGTTACTGTGTGAATATTGTCTGTGCCTGTTTATTTTATTTAATAATAAAAAATACAAAAATATATTGTAATTACATTTAGGATTTAATTTGACATTTTAGACTTAATTAATAATTAGGTGTTTTATAAAAATGAAAAAAACAAATCAGAAAAATAGTTTATTCTTGTTTTTTTATTTTAGTCTTGAATTTTAGTAGTTTTTCCTTTGATTTGGTACTTAATTAATTGGGTTAATTCAAATACACCTAATACCCAACCAAAACCAGCCCAAACCCATGCCATACCCGGTCCATTCAATTCAGACCTCAAAGATGACTCAAACGATGTCGTTTCAGTGTCAACCAATCTCAACCATCAATTCCCCACATCCAACGGCCAGGACTTAACCCATTACCCGTTTAACCCGACCCTGAACCATTTCCCCTTAAACCCGATCCAGCCTCTAATCCTAATAAACAACACCATTCAAATTAATCAAATAATCCAAGTCGTTGATCTCGTTTGATCGAACAATATGGATTCCACCCCCAGTATATAATTACCCAAACGGACCCCGCCCCTCTCAAAACCCCCCATCTCATCACTCATCTTCCTCACCCAAACCCTAGAGACCAGCCGCAACCATTCCCTACCGCCTTCCGGTGGCGGCGTCGGCTCTGTTCACCTTCAAAATCACACCCCAGAACCACCACAACCCCCTATTTCCAAATCCCCGATCTGTTTCCCTCGAATCTTGCCAGAACCTCTCGAATCTCAAATCTAATATCGAGCCCTAAAAGTTTAAAATCGGTTTCCCATGAACCTAATAACATGCATCGATCCAGACCTCTAATCTTCGTCATTAGAAGGATTGATTCACTACAAAACCGATGCTGCTCATTTATTCTTGACAAAGAACAAATGATTGACATCAGTTTCGCATGAATCAGAGTATCGAGTGTAATTTCAAGTTTAGCCGGTAAGTTTCCTTCATTATTTCTGTTCATTTAGTGTTTGTTTCATCTCTATCTCTTCTTCTTTTCTACTTTGTGTATCTTAGTTGTCTGACTGTGGATTGAAATTATAATAGTATCTTCCTATTATGTTAATTTGTTTGTTCATTCATTTCTATCCATATTTAGCTTTTATTTTAATTCCTAAAAAAAGGGATTGTGCCCTAATTTTGGTTTATCCGTTCTGTCTAGTTTTAGGTTTGTATCCAGCTTCTGTTTTAGTTGTTTAAACTCATGAGTTTGTCATTGAATCA
Source organism: Nicotiana tabacum (assembly GCF_000715075.1). Taxonomy (NCBI): domain Eukaryota; kingdom Viridiplantae; phylum Streptophyta; class Magnoliopsida; order Solanales; family Solanaceae; genus Nicotiana; species Nicotiana tabacum. The sequence goes on along the minus strand of NC_134082.1, from coordinate 180,273,217 downwards.
GCAGGTTTCTAGTTTACAATTTATATTATTCTAATAGGCAGCATATTAGTATCCTCGTGATGTTTTGATTCCTTGTTAAAATAATTATGTTAAATGTGTCAAAGGTCGAATCTCAAATAGGCTCTTCATTGTTCTTTTCTTGCTAATGTCAGTTCAGATTGTTCATATGAAGGGTTATTGTTGACTCTGTTTCAATGCTAAACCTATTTATGTTTCAGAAACTGATGCCCTTTGGTTCTGGTTGCCTAACAATTCTGTAAATGTTTAGAACTTTCAGAGATTCTAATTGAATAATTAGGAACTTAAGGGGTAGTCTGAGAATTATTTAATAAAGGAAAATTGTTTACCTAACTTAGGAAGCTTCTCAATAGTGGTAGGGTAGAAATTGCATTACTGAATTAATTAAAAGCACTAAGTGAGTGGATGATTAAAGAAATGAAAAGTTGAATTGATAGTGGTAAATGCACTAAGTTGAATGCCTATATATAGTTACTAAGTTCATACAAAAGAGAAGGAGAACATTCTGACAGAGAGGAGAAGAACATTCTGATATTCTGAAAGTATTGAAAAATACAGATTTTTTAGAAATAAGAATTCAATAAATCAGCTGAAAACTCTCTACTGTACCATTGAGCCTCAGTAATTCCTGATTCTTTTAAGCTCTGGAAACAATAATGTTCAGTGATGGGATTTGAGTTGGTTTGATACTAGTTTTTGGAAGGTTTTTATCAAATTGTGTTAAAGACTATTGTTCCATTGGATTGTAAATCAATTTTCTGGTTTCATTTGTTGAATTTGGGCTGTGTTGTTGCTGCTGTCGATTTCTGCTGTTTAAAAATTGCTAATCCTTCTTTATTTATTTGTCCCTTCAATCCTAGGTACCTTCTTTGCCCCTGAATAATGATTGATTGTTGAACATGTAAATTAGGTGAAATACTAATTGGATACAGGCTGCATTTGAACTTAGTTTCCCCTGTTTCTCATACTGCTTTAATATTCTGTAACAGATATGTTGTTTTAGATGTTATCTAAGCTATCATTTGCACATTTAATGCTGTGTATGTTCAGTAGTTATATGTATGGGTAATTGGACATATATGTATGATTTTGCTGTGTATGTTCAATAGTTGTATGTATAAGTAATTGGACATGTACGTATGATTCTTATTTGAGATCAGTATGGTTCGAAGTATTTTGCAAGCATGTTCTGTGTTTACATTTGCTCCTGAACGAGTTTGAAATATATAAGGGTTGTATTGAAAGCTTTAGTATGATTTTCTGGAATTCATGAGAGAACCAGATTCTAATGTACTGGTTTGATGACTATCAGTGTTAGGGGAAATTCAAGTTAGTTTAGTTATGTTGAAAATGATTCACTGGTTATCTATTGTTGCTTGCATGTCAATTGAGCAGATTTGGTTGTTTTAAATTCTGCAAGTTTTGTCAACGTGAGGTTTAATTAAGGTTTAAATATCAGCATTTCAAGTTAATTTAGGGCCTTGAAAATTTAGAATCATATGCTGCATAGTTTCTCAAGAATTGGATCCTTAATTGTTTTCTATTTCAAAATCTTGGAGTTGTTTGTATGTTGTGATTAGCTATTTAGGTTCAATCTAAACTTTTTCTGCTCAGCCATCACTGAATCACGATGCAGACTCGATGTCGAGTCTAATTGGTGTTGGTTCTGAGGCTTTAAAGAATTTGGGCCTTCTGTTTGGGCTCAATTTGGGCCCAGAATTTTAAAATTAATAAGAAATGAAAGTGATAGGCCATGCTGCATGAGTTTTCTTTTATTTTCTTCAAAACAGGGTTCTTCACTGTTAGTTGGGGTTGGTACAATTTCATTTTAAGATTGGCCCAGTTCCCCAATGTTACAAATCAATTGTGTTAGTTTCTTTAAAAGGGATTACCATACCAATTGGGCGAATAATTATGGCCCTTTAATTTGATGGTTGCTAATTAGTAGGAAGAAAATATATTTTTGATTCTTGCTCATATCTAAAGTACTACATATTGATGCAAAAAATCTTGAGCTTTAGTAATCAGGCTAATGATTTCGTGCACTTAACGATACGGACTTCTCTTGGTCTCAAATCTCAATATACTGTTAATTCCTCCTAGGCAATTTCGAAGTAACTTGATCACAAAGAGCTTCTAAATTCAATATCTCATGATGTGCCTGTTGGAATGATTATTTGGTTTATTTTTGTGAGCTAATCTGATAGATATTGAAATAAAGAGAGGTCTATTGGGCTAAACTCTAAGAATGAATAGGTTGAGAAAGAACTTAATAGGCGTAAAACCTTTTAATAACTTTTTCTGTTGCGTGTGACATGATTACGGGTTCCAGAATTAAGACCAACATATGCATTCGCGCAATGTTGAGCGAAACAATCTTAATCTTAATAAAATACTATCGTGATTGCGTACATGTTCGCGTGACATAATTACGATTCTAAAAGAAAAATCGAAGTATGCGCAACTTCGGCCCAATTTTCTTAACATTAATAAAGCGTTATTAATTGTGGATACGTTCGCGTGACATGATTTTGACGCGCCAAACAAATGGGTATACGTGCGCGTAACTAGTTTCAAGATAATTTTCTTGATTAAAAAGCGTTGAAAGGTAAATGCACATAGGTTTTAATATCAGTAATTAAACAATTTTAATAAGCCAAGTATGATCAAAGCGACCGTGCTAGAACCATGGAACTGGGGAATGCCTAGCACTTAATCCCGGGTTAACAGAATTCCTTACCCGGATTTCTGTATTCGCAGAATGTATTACAGATTCAACCGTTCCTCGATTCGAGATTTTAAACCGGTGACTTGGGACGCCATAAATCTCCCAAGTGTCGACTCTGAATTTAACATAAATAATCCCGTTTCGATTATCCTTTAATTGGAAAAACTCCCTTGTATTTATGCCCTTTACGGGGTGTAGTAAAAAGAAGGTGTGACACTGATTACCAACATTTGCACTATTCTTCCTCGAAACTTGAACTGCTTCCCTTTGTTCTCCAGGTGGGCTCTTGATTTCCAACACTTGAATTATTTTCCCTTTGTTCTCCAGGTGGGCTCCTGATTTCCAACACTTGAACTGCTTTCCCTTTGTTCTCCAGGTGGGTTCCTAATTTCTAACAATTGAACTACTTTCCCTTTGTTTTCTAGGTGGTCTTCTGATTACCGACACTTGAATTTCTTTTTCTTTGTTCTCCAGGTGGGCTCCTGATTACCAACACTTGAATTTCTTTCCCTTTATTCTCTAGGTGGGCTCCTGATTACCAACACTTGAATTGCTTTCCCTTTGTACTCTAGGTGGGTTCCTGATTACCGACACTTGAACCACTCTCCCTTTGTTCTCCAGGTGGGATCCTGATTACCAACACTTGAATCACTCTCCCTTTGTTCTCTAGGTGGGCTCCTGATTTCCAACACTTGAATTGCTTTCCCTTTGTTCTCTAGGTGGGCTCCTGATTTCCAACACTTGAATTGCTTTCCCTTTGTTCTCCAGGTGGGCTCCTGATTTCCAACATTCGAATTTCTTTCCCTTTGTTCTCCAGGTGGGCTCCTGATTAGGAACATTTGCACTGTTTTTCCTCGAAACTTGAACTGCTTCCCTTTGTTCTCCAGGTGGGCTCCGGATTACCAACATTTGAATTGCTTTCTCTTTATTCTCTAGGTGTGTATTTATGCCCTTTACGGGGTGTAGTAAAAAGAAGGTGTGACACTGATTACCAACATTTGCACTATTCTTCCTCGAAACTTGAACTGCTTCCCTTTGTTCTCCAGGTGGGCTCTTGATTTCCAACACTTGAATTATTTTCCCTTTGTTCTCCAGGTGGGCTCCTGATTCCAACACTTGAACTGCTTTCCCTTTGTTCTCCAGGTGGGGTCATAATTTCCAACACTTGACTTACTTTCCCTTTGTTCTCCAGGTGGGCTCCTGATTTCTAACACTGGAACTGCTTTCCCTTTGTTCTCCAGGTGGGATCCTGATTTCCAACACTTGAATTGCTTTCCTTTTGTTCTCCAGGTGGGCTCCTGATTACCAACACTTGAATTGCTTTCTCTTTGTTCTCCAGGTGGGCTCCTGATTTCCAACACTTGAACTGTTTTCCCTTTGTTCTCCAGATAGGCTCCTAATTACCAACACTTGAATTGCTTTCCCTTTGTTCTCCAGGTGGGCTCCTTATTACCAACATTTGCATTGTTTTTCCTCGAAACTTGAACTACTTCCCTTTGTTCTTCAAGTGGGCTCTTGATTTCCAACACTTGAATTGTTTTCCCTTTTTCTCTAGGTGGGCTCCAGATTTCCAACACTTGAACTGGTTTCCCTTTGTTCTCCAGGTGGGCTCCTGATTTCCAACACTTGACTTGGTTTCCCTTTGTTCTCCAGGTGGGATCCTAATTTCCAATACTTGAACTACTTTCTCTTTGTTCTCCAGGTGGGCTCCTGATTTCCAACACTTGAACTGTATTCCCTTGCTCTCCAGGTGGGTGCCTGATTGCCAAAACTTTAACCGTATTCCCTTGCTCTCCAGGTGGGCACCTGATTTCCAAAACTTTAATTGCTCTTCCTCGGAACTTGATTTATTTTCCCTTTGTTCTCCAGGTGGGCTCCTGATTGCTGAACTTGAACTACTTCCTCTTACGACTGCTTTTCCTTTGAACTGTCTTCCCTTGTTTCTCCATGTGGCTGCCCGATTGCTTGAACCCGAATTGTCCTTTTCTTTAAACTGCTTTTCCTTTGAACTGTCCTCCCTTGTTTCTCCAGGTGGGTGCTTGATTGCTTGAATCTGGATTGCTTTTTATTCTTGAAACTCGTGTTGTTTTACCTTGCTTTTCAGGTGGGCACCTGATTTCAACAAAACAGACAAAGCAAAGAAAATTTTCTACCCCAGTTTGGTAGCTGGACACATCTGTAAGTTTTAATTGAACCATGTTACCAAATATCCCTAAGAATTTGAAAGCTAGATCCCATTATCCAGGATAGTCCTGAAAACTCCTAGTAAAATGACAGTTTTAAAGCTAAATTATATTTTCTAAAGGCATGACTTCCGCTAAATCTTGTTATCTATGAAGATCTTAAACTAAATCCCATTATCCAGGGGGGTCCTGAAAATTTTCAATTGAGTCTCGTCTTAAGAATGAAAACTTCAAAACCAACTTATATTTTCTCAAGTAGAGGTTATGCTAGATCTTGTTACTCATGAATGTTTGAATTTTAACTAAGTCCCATTGTCCAGGAGGGTCCTGAAAATTTCCAATTAAGTCTCATCTTTAGAGTGAAAACTTTAAAGCTAAACTATATTTCCTAAATGTAGAACTTACACTAAATCTTGTTATCTAATGGAGGTCTTATCTCTAAGTCACATTATTCAGGAGGGTCCTGAAAATTTTGAATTGAATCCTATCCTAAGAATGAAACTTCAAAGCCAACTTATATTTCCTAAAGGTAAAATTTATGCTAGATTTTGTTACGCATGAATGTTTTGAATTTTAACTAAGTCCCATTGTCCAGGAGGGTCCTGAAAATTTACGGTCGAACCTTTTCGGTACTTGCTTTCTCTACGGAAGGTTTCTATGAAACAAACAGATTTTTCTGCCCTTGTTTCAAATCAAAAAAAATCTTCTCAGTTTAAAATGTAGTGGTTACGTTGTGGCATTCTTGCTGAAAGTGGCCTCTCCGCTACCGTACTTTGCTTTGACTGGTTGCCTTGAACCTTTGTATCTCCCACAAGATTACTGAACCATTTGACCAATGGAACTTCCACTGACACCTTATTTCCCACTTTATATCATGCTATCTCTGGTATGCTTTGGCCGCACTCTTCTTTGTGCAATTGGAAGTTGGTAGTAAGCTTTGAAACCCTTTCCTGCTTGCTTAAACAAGGCTGACATTGGAAAAACCTTAGAGAAATAAACCCAAAAGAAATGAAATGCAATGACTTGGAGAGTTAGGAATAAAAGAAAATCTAAAACTGGACGATTGTTTGAGAGGGGAAAAGGAAAAGAGACTTATCTGAGTGGAACAGCTAGCATCAATCATCATGACATGCATTTCGGATTAATCAGCCCAGCCTATTCAACCAATTGCCTTTCAGTTGTCATACTTTATGCCCCGAGATCTCAATAACATAATTTCTTCGCCAAATCACTGACCTTGTTCGACATGTGGTGCCCTGAAGTGTTTTCACCAACAAACCTCTCTCATTTGTTTATCTCTCAACTCCCGTTGCCTTACGGTGCTCGTGAGGGTTTTCACCAATAAGACTCTCTCATTTTTCATTTTCTCTCAGCTTTCCATCGCCTTACGGTGCTCGTGAAAGTTTTCACCAATAAAACTCTCTTATTTTTCATTTTTTCTCAGCTTTCCATCGCCTTACGGTGCCCGTGAGGGTTTTCACCAATAAGACTCTCTCATTTGTCATTTTCTTGCTCAGAACGGAGTGTTGCCCCTAATATGAATCACCTCTACTTGCTCGACTTGGCATCTCTCGAAGACTGATCAGAAGGTCTTTCTTTGGACCGTAATGTGGGCTTTTGGTTAGAAGGAAAAGGTATCAACAAAGGCTCAAAACAGCTTGAATGGGTTCAAAATTACAACTCTTGGAATTAGATTTCTTACAACAACCACAACTTTCTGCCTCAGTTTCTCTGTTTGGGGACTTTTGGATTTTTATTTTGATGAGACCGAACCGTGAGGCTGCCAACGTATCCTTAAAAGGAATAAGATCGAACGTAGTTCATGACATAGGAATTTCTTTATGGTTGTTACTCCTCTCCTTTCCTTTCTTTCTATTTTTTTTCTTCTTCTTTCTTTCTTTTTTCTTCTTTCTTCTCTTTTTTTTCTTTTCTATTCTCTTTCTTTCTTCTTTTCATTCTTTTCCATTTTTTTCTTTTCTTTTCTCTCTTTTTTCCTTTTTTACTTCTTTACTTACCTTTTGCGTTCGTGTTTTCTGAATTTTGCTACTGATTCCAAAAGAGGGGTATGAAAAAAAATAAATAAGGCTGAAAATGGGTAACAAAGGATAAAGTATTTAGATAGCAGAACAAAATGCCTTTGTCATTCCAATCTTCAAAACATACCAAGTACAAACAAACACAATTTAAACCAAAGAAATCATACATAATATCTTTTGACTGCATCAGAATTGATAGTCATACCTACACATTTGCCTTCTATATCTGTTAAATACAAAACACCATTGGATAACACTCTCGTTACGATGAACGACCCTTGCCAATTTGGGGCAAACTTGCCTTTTGCTTTAGCCTAATATGGAAGGATGCGTTTCAATACTTGCCGACCCACTTGTCGACGCCCTCCTTTTTCCTAAAGAGCAAAATCGGGTTTACGACATTATGGACAAAACAACTCTTATTCTCTTTCGAGGAATCGGGTTATGGAATTTGAAGAGTCGCCACCTAATGATTATAGTGCATTAGGACACTTTTAAAGAAGATAAGATTTTTTGAAAGATAAACCAGAGTTCGGGTAAGGGCTTGAGATTATCTCGAGGGGAAGGTGTTAGGCACCCCTCAAGATCCACTAGTGTGGTTCTTGACCGTGCTTAATTATGACTTTAAGAAGAGTAGGAATAAACAAGCAAAGTTTGCACATAACAAGTTGAAAAATTTTGAAAGGAGAAAGACACAAGTGATTTTAAAAGGAGAAAGCTTAGTTGAAGAAACATTAATTTAAGAAAACATCAATAACTAAAGAAGGAAAAAAGGGGTCCTAGGTTTAAATATAATATGGATCACTTCAATGCAATATCCAGCAATCACTCCTCGGAAGAGGGGTCGCACGTGCTATTAGCGCATCGGTCATCATCTCCATATTCTACCCTTCCCACCCCGTCAAGGTATTAAACGCGATTAGTCTCGTTTTGCTTATTGCATGCTAGTACCCGTCCCGACCTATTAGTCCCGGGGTATTTGGACTTCTAATCCTAAAAGAAAGAAAGGGGTAGAGGCATATATGGAGTTTCAAAAGGATAAAATACTAGGCGTCAATCAAAACAAATAGCAGATAAGTGGGAAATAAAACAAATACTCAAAAGGCTCATACAAACCCCATAAATCACATAGCAATTATTTTAGCATGTCTTACAATTACTGATTTGGTCTTAAGATTAAAACTGACAGTGGACAGATTATTTTAACACATAGAGTTGGATAATAAGTCTACTTTGAGCCCCTCGGGTCTGGTTTGTTAGAAATCAAAAGTATTTTAGGCGAATGATTTAGAAAATACTGATTTCAGAAGAGGTAATCAGATGTAGAAGAATTTTAAAGGAAAGTACAGATTTCGAAAGCATCAAACTGTTTGAGTGAAAAAGCAAAAGAGTTATGCAAGAATTTTGAAGGCAGGAATATTTTTGAGAAAAGGATTTGGTTGCAGAATTGTTTTAAAGGCAGTTTCAGGGATTGATTAAAATGCTTAGGTAGAACTATTTAAGAAAAAAAACTGTTCATGGAAAAGAATGCAGATTTGTAGAGTTTGAAAGCACACATGGTTTACAAAAGAGTTTTGTTGAAAACATTACTTAAAAAACGTTAAGAACCAATTGACAGACTGATGTTACTTAAACGGATCAAGCGAGTTGCAATTAATCCTATAGGCATGACATCTACATTTCGATTTTTAAAGGGGGTTGTTAAAGTATTGGTAAAAGAAGAACGTAATTATCCTACAGTTTGCCTAACGCATATGCAGTTCCTATAGACATGATTTCTATCATGCTTGCAATACAAAATCCTATAGGCATGATTTCTGAATGGTATGCAATATTAAACCCTATAGGCATGGTTTCTAAGTGATTTGCAACGTTAAGGTCCTATAGGCATGATTTCTAGATGATTTGCAATATTGAAGTCCTATAGGCATGATTTCTACTCATTGACTGATGCAAACAACATAAACCCCTCCCACACCCTTTTACTAATATTCCCCAAGTTTTTTTTTACAAAGTTATTACAAAAGTGGAAAGGAAAGACTAAAAAATAAATACATCAAAACTAAAACGGACCCGAGGAAGACCAAAACATCCTTAATGTCCAACACATGTATTTTACCAAATCCGGGCTCCAGATTCCAAGGCCTTCTCTTAGAGTGTTTCAAAGTTCCAAGGGCTTTCAGGAAGCCCAGGCAATGCTTACACCCTAAAGATTGTGTAGAATAGTGCAATGTGTGGAATTATCAGCCCTTAGGCATCCAAGTTCAGAGAGAACTCTAGGGTCCCAAAGCATGACTTACCATAGGGGGGTAGGACTTAAAGAACTAAGAATAAGTGTAAAAGTGAGGGGATTAGAGGAGACCAAAGCAAAGGGTGGTCATACCTAGCCATGGATGGGACTATCACACCCCTAATCCTTTACTTGGTTCAAGCAAATAAGAGAGCAAACTTTAGAAAGTCAGACTTAGGCCTGTATGGTGATTAGGACACCACCAGACTTGAGTCAAGCTCAACACATAACAAGGGTTAAGGGAACGTGACTGATTTGAGTATAGGTTTAGAGCAACCTGGTTCTAAACTAGGGATGGCAATAGGGTGCCACCCTAGTCTAAACAATACTCACACACAAAGGGGGTTCAGGGAAAGGGATTGATATGCAAACATTTGTACCAACAAACAGAGTTAAGCCACGGGGACTTGGGGAAAGGGATGTACTGGAAAGTACTTATACAAGCATAACAGAATCAAAGACATGGGAATATGGGGTAGGGATGTAACATGCTGAAGTTTAATGGCATAATGTAAGAAAGTCGAACATAAACAGACATATGAAAAGGGTAAATAAACACGTAGTTTGGAGATGGTATTTAAATCATGGACATACCAGTTGCAAACTCAAACAGTAAAGCAAGTAGGGCAGATAGAATCCTATAGCTTAGCCTTGGCTTTCAGCCGGCTAAACCCAAGCAACAGAACAAGTAGCAAAGACGAGCAGAGAAGAGAAGAAAGAGTTTAGTGAGTGTGAACTTGCAATTGTTCCTTCGTCCTCTCCTTTTGAAATAAAAGGGGTGGGGTTTTTTATAGTTTGAAAGTAAGCAGTAAGTAAGGCAAGAAAATAACTTAGTATCAAGTCATAATCAATTAGGGAAAGGACTTCCTTTAATTAAGGAATCGGACTTAAGGTAATAAAATAGAGTTTCATTTATGGAAAGAAGAATCAAGAATAAATTGTAAAATAAAGGGGTAAATACATATAAAGTTTTTGAAAGATACACGGTTTTAAGCAAATAAGGCAAGAATAGAATCACTAATCACATAGTAAATCAAGGAATTAGGGATTCGAGCTCAGTATTGAATTCAGTCAGAGAATAGGTCCAAATCAGTCAAAAAGAAAGAATCAAAATAGATTCATAGGAAATCAACCCCCAAAATTAGGGTTATTTTGAAAGGAAAATGTTTGACTATAAAAGATGCATAAACTTAAACATGCAGGGCTAAGATTAAACAAACAGTGTAGTCATGTGATCAAAATAGAAGAACATAGATATGCGAGGAATAAAAGGGTCTTGCAAAGCTTAGCAAGAATCAGAAACATGAGATGGGTTTGGAGAATTAGGGTTTTGAAATCAGGCAGGCAACAAACAATCGCACACAAGTAGTTTGAAAAATTCTCCAAAATCTAGGGTTTCTTCCACAAGTCAAGTGTAGAGTCGAAAGCATATAAAATCAGGCAAAAATAAACTCAGGAGGTCCAAAGAACACAAACATTCATGGAAACCTAAGTAAAGAAAAATACAGTAAAGAAATTACTCGGAAACCCTAGGAGGAATTACAATAAAGAAAAATACGCAGAAATCATAGTGAAAACATTTAGGAATTACAGCAAAGATGTGAAAAATACTTAAAAATCCTAGAAAATAGCACGGATCTGAAGTATATCTTAGAGAGAAACAAATAAAACCTCGAAGGCTTAGGGTTTCAGAGAAAACCTTAGAAAAATGAGAAAGGCCTGGAACGGGCTGGTCCTGAGTCGGAGATGGACTCACAGGGCTAGGACTCGCCGGAAATGGCCATAGAAACTGAATCGGAAAGATTCTGAGTCAAGGTCTTCAAGGTCGGACTCTGAAACCTCGAGCAAAAAGGAGTATAGAGGTACGTGGGGGTAGATATAGGTTACACAGGGCCTAGGAAGCCATGATTTCCGGTGGAACGAGGTCGGAGATCTGCGGAGAGGGCTAGTGTTTCAGAGGGTGGTTGAGAGCGTTTTGAGAGTTGAGGGGATACAAGGGCGGCTCATTTGTGTAAATGATTTAGGGTTAGGGGTCTTGTGGGTTTAATTAAGGAAGGGGCTAACGTGGACCGTTGATCTAAATAATCAACGGCCACGATTTAAAATGGGGATCCGGGCGGGTTATATTAATAGGGTGTGGGTAGGGTAACTAATGAAATTGGGTCGGAATTGGGTTGGATTGGGGTTGAAATTGAGGGTGCAATTTGGGCTACAATTGAAATAAAAAGGGACTGCAATTTAAATAGCCAATTTTCCCCGTTTTGATTTTATAAAAATAGTAAATAGTGTTTCAAAAATCAAATTAAAAATATAGAGTTAATAAGAAATGCATAAGTATTAATTTAAAAATATTAGAAATGATTTTGTGATTATGAATGCTATTAAATCGAGAAATAGGCTAAAATTGCAATTTCATGCAATTTTAGTTTAAAAATACCAAATGGACTTGTAAAATTATGCAAAAATCATGTAAATTATATTTTGTGTAAATGCGAGAATAAAATAAATTATTCGCCAAAATGACAAGTTTTGGGAATAATTATTGGTTTTTATAGTGCAAAATAGGCCATAAATTGGTTTTAAAAATCTTTAAAAATTTGGGAAAATACCAAAGCCTTTGGGCGTGCTTGTATATGCATACATATGCTATTTTGAAAGTATTTTGAGTATAAAAATATATAGGGAAAAATTGGGTATCAACAACTGCCCCTCTTTACCCGAGGAGGATGAAAGAGTTGTCGGGTAAAGACAAGATGGCCAATTTTGACAGGAAATAGCGATTGTAAAAGAATTTTAACCGTTCTCTGGTTTCTGAGCTGCCTACATATCTCTGGTTGTACAGGAATTGGACAGGCTGCGGAGAACTGGAGCGGGATCGCTGAGACAGCCGTGAGCCAGCCGGAGTACCTGAAAGTGCGTGATGTGCGTATATATTTGCGTAATTTAAACGTGATACAAGTTCCCATTGGACTATGAATGCTGTCTTTGGACGGTTAGGATGACGTCCTAAGACTATGATGTCCTGGGCCATGAAGCGCATAAAATAAAGATTCGCAGGCCATGAAATGATGTTCTCGGGCTATGCAGATGGTGCCTCCGAACTATGACGCCTTTGAATAAGTTGGCGATTTTTCAGTCCATGAGAAGGTGGCAATCTTTCAGCCGAATGAATGCAAAGAGTGGCGATTTTTCAGCCAAGGCGTGAATTTGAATGCAGGTGGCGATATTTCAGCCGAAGCGAGAATTTAAATAAAGTGGCGATATTTCAGCCATGCAGGATAGAGACAGAGCTTAGTCTCGAAAGGCAGATAGATAGCCTTATGCAATATGGAGGTAGAGCTTAACCTCGGAAGGCAGAGAGTAGCCTTATGCAAAATGCGGATGGAGACAGAGCTTTCTCTCGGAAGGTAGATAGCTAGCCTTATGCGATATGGAGGTAGAGCTTAACCTCGAAAGGCAGAGAGTAGCCTTATGCAAAATGCAGATGGAGACAGAGCTTAGTCTCGGAAGGCAGATAGATAGCCTTATGCAATATGGAGGTAGAGCTTAACCTCGGAAGGCAGAAAGTAGCCTTATGCAGAAATGCAAATGGAGACAGAGCTTAGTACAGAGAGTAGCCTTATGCAAAAATGCAAATGGAGATAGAGCTTAGTCTCGGAAGGCAGATAGATAGCCTTATGCAATATGGAGGTGGAGCTTAACCTCGAAAGGCAGAGAATAGCCTTATGCAGAAATGCAGATGGAGATAGAGCTTAGTCTCGAAAGGCAGCAAGTAGCCTTATGCAATGCAGAAATGTAAAGAAACGAATAGTAGTAAGTTCTCTTAGCTGATAGATGATTGCGCTATCATGACTGCTAGGAAATGCTGGGTGTAGATAGTAGACTTTTGCGAAATGAGTGATTGCTTTGAGAGTTTCGACTCTAAAGAGTGGGTGCATTTTGCTTTTGCGGCCTGAATTCTGGTGGGCGGTTTGCGCTATTAAGACTGCTGGGGAGTGTCGAGTGCGGATAGTGACCCTCTGGAGGGTTTTTGATTCTGAAGAGCAAATATACTTTGATTCGTTGCCTGAATTCCTGCATCCAAAGAAAAATTGTGAGTTTTATAGGGGGAGGTTAGTTCGTATCCTCCGACTCTTGCTGTTGCGTATCATTGGGGTAGCGTTGCTAAACGATGCGATCCAAATGATATTCGGGCATGACCTAGTGAATATAAGGCAAGTGCATGTATATATAGGTAAAAAGAATAATTTTATTTCAGGATGAATCAACAACTGCAACGTGGTTCAAGACACGGCAACCTCGCTTGCTCCGGAATTTTGAGGGTCCTCCTCAGAAATTCTACCCCAGTTTACTGGGCTGGCGCTGTTGACGGCTGTGCTGCACGATCGAACGCGGATTGGCTCCAGAATTTTGAGGGTCCTCCTCAAAATTTTGCCCCCGTTTACTGGGTTGGTGCTGATGCGAAAGCTAACAACTGACTTCGGAATTTTGAGGGTCCTCCTCAAAATTCTGCCCCAGTTCCCATAGCGGGGAAAAATGGGATTTTTATTAAAGTGTGACCGAACCCATAGGGCTGCCTACGTATCCCCTCTTAAACGAGAATCAGGTCAGGCGTAGTTCAAAATACATCATGAAGGAAAAACATATGATCAAATGTAGTATCGCTTCACTGCGTCTGTGTTGATAGGCTTCGGCCAGACTTCTCTGTCCATTTCCGCGAGAATAAGGGCTCCTTCGGTTAGAACCCGATGCACCATATATGGACCCTGCCAATTAGGAGAGAATTTCCCTTTGGCTTCATCTTGATATGGAAATATCTTCTTCAACACTAGCTGTCCTGGTGTAAACTTCCTTGGCTTGACTCTCTTGTTGAAGGCTCTGGACATTCTGTTCTGATATAATTGACCGTGACAAATAGCGTTCAATCTTTTTCCGTCTATGAGGGCTATATGCTCGTAGCGACTCTTGACCCATTCTACATCATCTAATTTTGCTTCTTGTATGACCCTTAAGGAAGGAATTTCTACCTCGGCGGGGATGACCGCCTCTGTACCATAAACTAGCATGTAGGGAGTGGCCCTAGTTGATGTGCGGACCGTGGTACGATAACCCAATAAGGCGAATGACAACTTCTCATGCCACTGTTTGTGCTTTTCAATCATCTTCCTTAGTATCTTCTTGATGTTCTTATTGGCTGCTTCTACAGCCCCATTCATTTGAGGTCTGTAAGCCGTAGAGTTCTTGTGTTTAATCTTGAATGTTTCGCACATTGCCTTCATCAGGTCGCTGTTAAGATTAGAACCGTTGTCGGTGATGACTAATTCCGGAACCCCAAACCGACAAACCATACGATCTCGGACGAAATCTGCTACTACTTTCTTGGTGACTGCCTTGTATGATGCTGCTTCAACCCATTTAGTAAAGTAATCAATTGCCACTAGGATGAACCTGTGCCCATTTGATGTGGCTGGTTCAATTGGTCCAATGACATCCATTCCCCAAGCGGCGAACGACCATGGTGAGCTTGTTGTAGTAAGCTCATTTGGAGGTACCTTTATCATATCTGCATGTATTTGACAACGGTGGCATCTTCGGACGTACTGGATGCAGTCTGCTTCCATAGTCATCCAAAAATATCCTGCTCGGTGTATCTTCTTTGCCAAGACGAAACCATTCATATGCGGTCCACAGGTCCCTGCGTGCACTTCCTCCAATAGTTTGGTTGCTTCTCTTACCTCGACACATCTTAATAATCCCATATCGGGAGTACTCCTATACAGGATTCCCCTGCTGTGAAAGAAGTTGTTGGATAATCTCCGAAGTGTCCGTTTCTGAGTAGCATTGGCAAGCTCTGGGTACTCTCCTGTTGTCAGGTATTTTTTGATATCGTGGAACCAAGGTTTCCCATCGGCTTCTTCTTCGACGTGAGCACAATAAGCTGGTTGGTCGTGAATCTTGACCTGGATGGGGTCAATAAAGTTTGTATCTGGATGCTGAATCATAGATGACAAAGTGGCCAGTGCATCGGCGAACTCATTCTGTACCCTGGGAATATGCTGGAGTTCCGTCTTCCTGAACCTCTTTCTCAATTCCTGTATGTGATGCAGATAAGGGAGTATCTTGGGATTCTTGGTTGCCCATTCTTCTCGAACCTGATGTATGAGTAGGTCCGAGTCTCCGATTACTAGTAACTCCTGAACGTTCATATCAATGGCCAATTTAATCCCTAGAATGCAAGCTTCATATTCGGCCATGTTATTGGTGCACGGTAACCTGAGCTTGGAGGATACCGGGTAATGCTGACCGGTTTCTGATACCAGGACTGCTCCTATGCCAACTCCTTTGAAATTTGCGGCTCCGTAGAAAAACATCCTCCAGCCGTCATAGGATTCTGCAATGTCTTCTCCTATGAAGGCTATCTCCTCATTAGGAAAATACATCTTTAGAGGTTCGTATTCTACTCCTACAGGATTCTCAGCGAGGTGATCTGCCAAGGCTTGTCCTTTGACTGCCTTTTGGGTAACATAAACGATGTCAAATTCACTTAACAATATTTGTCACTTGGAGAGCTTACCGGTAGGCATGAGCTTCTGAAAGATATACTTCAATGGATCCATCTTGGATATGAGATAAGTGGTGTAAGCACAAAAATAGTGTCTCAATTTCTGAGCCACCCAGGTTAGGGCGCAACAAGTGCGCTCTAATAAGGAATACCGAGCCTCGTACGGGGTAAACTTCTTGCTGAGGTAATAGATGGCTTGCTCCTTTCTTCCCGTCTCGTCATGTTGTCCCAAAACACAACCAAATGCCCCATCCAACACTGCAAGATAAAGCAATAGGGGTCTCCCTGGCTCGGGTGGAACCAAGACTGGCGGTGTCGACAAGTATTCCTTGATTCTGTCGAAGGCCTTTTGACAATCATCAGTCCATTTAGTGGCGGCATCCTTCTTTAGCATCTTGAAGATGGGTTCACAAATGACAGTGGACTGAGCTATGAATCGGCTGATATAGTTGAGCCTTCCCAGAAAACTCATTACATCTTTCTTGTTCTTTGGCGGTGGCAACTCTTGAATGGCTTTGACCTTTGACGGGTCCAATTCTATTCCCCGACGACTCACAACGAAACCCAATAACTTTCCGGCTGGGACCCCGAACGCACACTTGGCGGGATTCAGTTTTAAGTTGTATCTCCTCAGTTAGTTGAAGAATTTTCTCAAATCTCCCATGTGATCTGCAACTTTCCGGGATTTAATGATGACGTCGTCCACATACACCTCGATATCTTTATGTATCATATCATGAAAGATTGTGGTCATGGCTCTCATGTAGGTAGCATCAGCATTCTTTAAACCGAACGGTATCATTCGGTAACAGTACATTCCCCACGACGTGATGCATGCCATTTTCTCTGCATCTTCTTCATCCATCCATATCTGGTGGTATCCAGCAAAACAATCGATGAATGACTGGAGCTCATGTTTGGCGCAGTTATCAATCAGTATGTGTATATTTGGTAAAGGGAAATCGTCCTTAGGACTGGCCCGGTTGAGATCCCGGTAGTCGATACAGACTCTAACCTTCCCATCCTTCTTCGGTACCGGCACAACGTTGGCTAACCATGTTGGGTACTCCACTACTCTGAGAACCCTGGCTTTGACTTGCTTGGTGACCTCTTCTTTGATTTTCAAACTCATGTCTGGCTTGAACTTTCTGAGTTTCTGTTTGACTGGTGGGCATGCCGGATCTGTCGGCAGCTTGTGAGCCACGATGGATGTGCTGAGACCGGTCATATCATCATACAACCAAGCGAATATATCCTCATATTTTTTAAAAAACTCTGTGTATTCTTCCTTTTCTGATGGTGACAAGTGTACACTGATACGTGTTTCCTTGACATTTTCTGTGTTCCCCAAATTGATGACCTTAGTTTCGTCTAAGTTAGACTTGGGCCTGTTCTCAAAATTCTTGACCTCCCTGACAACCTCTTCTGGTATCTCATCCTCTTCTGAGTCTATATCCGTTTGTCGCACTGTCTCGTTGCAAGTCACAGTCGTTGGTTTATCATCAAGATATGTAATAGTAATGATGTGTAAAATAAAGTAAATGGTAGAGAAAATAAATGAGAGCAAAACGTAAAGATAAACTAGGAAAATGCTTTTTCATAATCGTTTAAAACATCGGAGCTCTTTTCAAAAGTAAAGACAATGCGGAGAAGTAAAATCAACTAAAGTAAAGTGTGATGCATATGCGTCGTTTAGCCTTGCTACCCCGAGCCGGGCACTGGTGGTCCTGATTGACCAATTAGCGAGGTGCTCTCCTTGGTTCATAGCTTGAATGGAAGGGCCTTCCTCCACTTCCTCCTTGAAGATAACACAATAATCCATATCATCTTCCAGAAACAGGTTCTTTATTGCTGCTAGTGCCTCGTCTTCCTCTGATCCATACGAAGTTTCGGCTGGCTAAAAAATCTGCTCCAACTGAGGTATAGGGTGCTCCAACGGATGGTATGGTCCGCGCCATGGAGGTGACCAGTGGTTGAACTCCTCCCAAGTGTACTCATACCCTAGGCCAAAAGTGGTACCGTGCTTCTTCAGATTGATTGGTTTGGTGATACCCTGCAAGTTCTTGCCAAGTCCTTTTCCGGGTTCATACCCGCTCCAATTCAGGATGCTCTCAATTTTGTTATCCCACCACTTGTCTTTGTCTATGGCGTTGACTCGCTCGATGTGATGGTATGTTTCTCCACCGATTTTCCTTCTACCTCCGATCATCGGGATGGCCTGGCGACTATATATAGGGTTGCTACCGTCTCCATGAATGATTACTTCCTGATGATTCCATTCAAATTTTACAGCCTGATGCAAAGTTGACGTCACAGCCCCAGCAGCGTGGATCTAGGATCGTCCTAGCAACAAATTGTAGGACGCTGGTACGTCAAAGACTTAGAACTCGACATCGAACCAGGTGGGTCCCATCTGCAGGCATAAGCTAATTTCTCCAATGGTGGTCCTCTGAGATCCATCAAAAGCTTTGAAACTGATAGCCCCATCTTTGATCTCGTGCAATCCCTTACCCAATGTCCTGAGAGTTACCAACAGACAAATGTTGAGGCTGGATCCCTCGTCGACTAGAATACTGGTGACAAAGTGATCCTCGCATTGTGCAGTGATGTGCAACTCTTTGTTGTGACCAAGCCCTTCTGGCGGTAATTCATCTTCATGGAAGGTGATCTTATGGCTTTCCAGTACCTGCCCCAACATGTTTGCTATTTCGCCTCCTGTTATGTTGCTGGGAACATAAGCTTCACTCAGTACTTTTATTAAGGCGTTTTTATGTGCCTCTGAGCTTTGTAGAAGAGCCAGAATAGAAATTTGTGCTAGCGTTTTGTTCAGTTGCTTGACGATCGAGTACTCTTTGGCCTGTACCTTCCTCCAAAGGTCATCGGGTCCAGTTTCAACAGCCCGCCCGGAGGCCTGCTTGCTGGACTCAGCCAAGTGTTCCGGGGTGTATACCCTGCCTGTCCTGGTCATGCCCTGTGCGGCAATTGCTTCCCCAGTATATGTCTTTCCCTTCCTTCTAGCCTCAGCGGTGTAATCCCAAGGTATAGCATTTGTCTTGAACGGGGTTACGTCTGTCATGGAGACTGGAATTGGTGCCTTAGGAGGTAACACAGTAACTTCAAATGGCGTAGGCGCCCTTGGAACTCTGAACTCAACCTCAATTGGTTTTGGCGCCTTTGAAGGTGGTGCTTCAAACTCGAGTGGTACGGACACATTTACCACATCGCCCTCAGAGGGCTGAATCTGGACAACAATGGGATTGAGAGTAACTATTGGCTTCTTAGGCTCATCTCCTTCAGCTATCAACCCGATTGACCTCTTGGGGTCCTAATCATCTTCGATCTCGATCATGTGGATGCCTCTACCCTCGTGGTCAGGCAGAGGGTTGTTGCAGACATTAGGAGCGGGATCCTTTGCTATAATGATCTTTTTGTCAATCAGGTTCTGAATCTTGTCTTTCAACGAGCGACACTCGTCGATGGTATGACCCTTCATCTTGGAATGGTATGCGCAAGTCTTGTTTGGGTTGATCCACTAGGAAGGATTTTCTGGAGTTACGACTGGGATAGGGGTAACGTAACCAGCTGCCTTGAGTTTTTGATATAATTGGTCAATTGGCTCGGCTATGGCGGTATATTGTCTGGGAGGTTTGCGGTCGAAGTTTGGTCTAGGTCGATGGAAGTTTTGACGGGTATGAGGTGATGGGTAGTGAGAAGGTTGGGAGTTATATGCTTGGTATATAGGTGCGGGTTGGGAATATCTGTGTGAAGCGGGTTTATACGTAGGTGGTGGAGCAGGTGATGGAATTTGGTAGGTGGGTGATGGTGCTTGGTAATTTAGGGTAGGTTGATATGTGAGTGGAGCTGAGGGATAGGTTTGGTACTTCATAGGGGAGTTGTTCCTTTGCGCAGCCATCACAGAATTCACATCCTTTTTCTTTGATGAGCCACCAGACTGTAAAGCCTTGTTGGTAGCTTGCAATGCCTCGAGGTTAGTGACCATACCATTTTTGATGCCTTCTTCGATTCTTTCTCCCAACTTGATGATGTCGGAGAACTTTTGGCCCTCTATTAGCATCAGCCTCTCGTAGTACTGCGGATCCTGAGCACGGACGAAGAACCTGTTCATTTGTTCTTCCTCCAAGGCCAGTCTGACCTTAGCAGCTTCTGACCTCCAACGAGTAGCATACTCGCGAAAGGTCTCTGTGGGCTTCTTCTTAAGATTCTGGATATAGAACACATCTGGTGCGTTCTTAGTGTTGAACCTAAACCGATCCATAAAGTCAGACGCCATGTTCACCCAACTAGTCCATTTCTTTGCATCCTGGCTAATATACCATGATAAAGCATCACCCTTCAAACTCCTCATGAACAGCTTCATGCGAATCTTCTCGTCCCTTCCGACTCCTACCAGCTTATCACAATACATTCTGAGGTGGACCCTGGGATCACCTGTACCGTCGAATAGTTCGAACTTGGGAGGTTTGTACCCTTCTGGGAGCTCAACATCTGGTTGAACACAAAGATCTTCGTAATTTAACCCTTCAACACTTTTGTTACCTTCGAAATCTTGGACCCGGCTAGTCAACTTCTTGATCTTAGCGTCCAAATTCTGAATGAGGGAGCTCTTGTCATCTGTCTCGATTGCACTAGCGATTGGCTGACATTAATGTGGCATGGTGTCCACAAAGATTGGAGTGTTATGGTCTTTTGTGGTATTTTGTGTTTCAGGAACGTGCAGTGGAGTGTTGTTGCAGGTGTTACAGGCTTGGGCATGAGCGGGTTGTGCTGGTGGTGTAGTATGGTTCTGGTTGTTGGTATCAGCAGTGGCAAGAGTGATTGACAGACTTGCCAGGTTTCGAACTTGTTCCAATTCTTCTCAAAATCTCAGCAAAGTTTGCTCAAGATGAGCAGCAGTTTCCTTAGTGATTGAAGCATTCTGAGAGGTTTCCTCGATTTCCTTTCTAGCACTTGTATCTCCCATTTTGCCTTTGTTCCTGTTTCTGGTAGGACTTGGAGGAGGAGGAGGTGGAGGACCCTTGGATCTTGTTGAGTACGCTGATGGTGCCAGAATGCACGAACTAACCTTTGGGGAGGGGAATAAAAATAATAAAAGAAAAAAAGGCAAAAAGTTAGCGCGGATTCTGATAAATAATATTGCAATATTTAAACACATTGTGCTGGAATATAAATCGCTTCCTAATTTGGGTGCCTCGTTGTGCCCGAGGTAAGCCTAGCGACAAATTAAATTTGGAGAACTTATAATGCTAAATGCCTCATTTTATTGATAAAAACAAGACGAGTCTTAAAATAACTGAATGATAAAAATATCACTAATGGCCAATGGCCTTATTACATTATGAAAGCAGAAAATAAGAGTCCTACTACTTGGTCCCAGAAGGACCTTCCCCAGATTCGGTACTCTTGCCTCCCTCGTACAGCTGCACCAGCTCGCGCAGTCTTAGCAACAAGTAAGCTCGGGCCAGGTGCCCACCTTCATTACCCTCAATATTCTGACAATCGTCGATCCTCTTCAGAAATTTACCTTCCAGTTCTACTAAGCCTCATTCCAGATACACCAGCCGGTTGTTGGCGTTGACAGCCATATCCTTACACTCGTTGATCCGCTTCTCGTGGGCTTCCTGTATTTCCCGATGTTCGTTCTTGCATTCTCACATCCTTTTGCGCAGTTGATTGTATTTAACCTTTGCTGCAGTCCTTTCATCGATAAGCTTATGACTATTGACAAACCCTGGGTGACCCAAACCAATGTGATCATCTTCCAGCCAACATGTGTAGTGCGGAACACACCCGGCATGATACCTGTCTGGTTCAATAGACTCCTTCCCTAAAATGAGCTTGCAGTGCCACATATGCTGAGCGTGACACCTGTGCGGGCTATCATCATCTTGAAAGTCAGCCCTGAAATGACTCATTTTCTCTATCCTGGGTATGATTTGTTTCCTTCCGACTTGCCTCATAACTCGGAGGGGGAAGTAAGGGTGAGTTCCCCTCAGGCCAATGAGTATGAGGAATGGTGCGTCTCGAGAACGGATAATGAACTCCCCTGTTGGGAACCACTCGAACATCCACTGAATTTGCTCTACTTTTAGATTCTCGAACAACTCTACCCATCCACTAGCGTCCTATGGCTGAGCGGACATGTTGGGTGTGAAGTTCATTCGCTTTGGGTGATGAAAGGCGATGTGGTCATCCCAATCCCTGCGTATGATTTCCTGTCTGTAGTCGCCTTTCTGAAGGTGTTCTATAAGCCAAAGCTGAAGTAACAGATTACAACCCTCGAAGTGCGGAGCCCCTTGTTGACATTTTCCCAAGGCTCGATAGATTTCAGCGATGATCATAGGTACTATGCTGAAAGACTGCCCGTCAATTCCTTCCATTAAGGTCTTGGTCACCATGGCTAGTCTGGTGTGGATCCTAGCCTTCTTCATAGGGAAAATTATCATGCCCAAGAAGCAAAACATGAACACGAACACCCTTCTATGTATATGCCCCAAAGAGGTGAGGGCGAATTCGTCCATGTAGGTGCGATAGGACTTGCTGTGGCCATACCTCTCATATAAGAAGTCGAAGGGTATGTAGGAGTCCTTCAAGCAAGAAAGGTCGGGGTTTTTCTTGAGTCCCATCATCTTAAGAAAGCCTCTACTTTTGCGATTCTCCGGCATAAGCAAACCCGAAGTTTCCCAAGGGATACCAGCTAGGCCCCATATCTCTTCTAGCAGAGGGGTCATTTCCAAGTCTCCGAAACGGAACACTGATCGATCACCATCCCAAAACAAAGTGGCAGCCTCAACGATCTTGTTATTGGGTTGGATTTCCAGAAGTGAGGGTAAATTCCCCAAGTACTTGCGGACGAGGGTTTGATCACTACCGTGAAGATCTTCCCACCATCTTAGCAACCTTGGGTGGATGTTGGATACCATGCCGAATTTGGGGACCTCATGCGTCATTTTCTGCAAAACAAAATGTTAGGCCCTTAACCGCCACCGGACTCGACTATTTAAATCAATAATTAGCAAAAGGGCATTTAGTTCTCCAAATAAATGCACATAACATGGAGGTGTCCGTTTGGGTTTCGAGGACACCCGATGGACTTTGGTTTAGGCTATCTTAATGAGTCATTATGCGGACAACATAACTGACTCGGCTAAGTTTGACCATGATGCATGAACAGTTTAATAGAGTAAGGTTTCTACTTTGAAGTGCTAGACAAGGTACCCTTGAGCGGACAACTCAAGAGGGAAAGGCGCGGAACAGTTAACTACACCGTTGATCGACTGGTTTTACCGCAAATATGCCTTTGCCACATTTAGGGGTTATGATATCGGAAGGGCGCAACCACTCATTATAAGCGTTGCTATAGGATTTGTTATGGCACGAGTGGGATATGATGTTAAGAGATGCAATTACAATAATGAAACAAATTACATGTATTTTCACGTTCATAAACTAAAGATTACAATAAATGCTCGGAAATGAAAACGGAATTGAGATAATGGTAAAGCAGTAAAGGGGAAAGAAATTAAAGGAAAAGAAAACACGAAGAGTCAAGTTAGTATTCATGGAGAAATTATTAAAAGCAGGAAATAAAGGCAATAAAGGAAGCAATAAAGTCATAAAAAGAACATAATGGTAAAATCCTTAAAGCATCTCCCCAGCAGAGTCGCCATGCTGTCGACGCCCCCCTTTTTCCTTAAGAGCGAAATCAGGTTTACGACATTATGGACAAAACAACTCTTATTCCCTTTCGAGGAATCGGGTTATGGAATTTGAAGAGTCGCCACCTAATGATTATAGTACATTAGGACACTTTTAAAGAAGATAAGATTTTTTGAAAGATAAACCAGAGTTCGGGTAAGGGCTTGAGATTATCTCGAGGGGAAGGTGTTAGGCACCCATCAAGATCTACTAGTGTGGTTCTTGACCGTGCTTAATTATGACTTTAAGAAGAGTAGGAATAAACAAGCAAAGTTTGCACATAACAAGTTGAAAAATTTTGAAAGGAGAAAGACACAAGTGATTTTAAAAGGAGAAAGCTTAGTTGAAGAAACATTAATTTAAGAAAACATCAATAACTAAAGAAGGAAAAGGGGTCCTAGGTTTAAATATAATATGGATCACTTCAATGCAATATCCAGCAATCACTCCTCGGAAGAGGGGTCGCACGTGATATTAGCGCATCGGTCATCATCTCCATATTCTACCCTTCCCACCCCGTCAAGGTATTAAACACGATTAGTCTCGTTTTGCTTATTGCATGCTAGTACCCGTCCCGACCTATTAGTCCCGGGGTATTTGGACTTCTAATCCTAAAAGAAAGAAAGGGGTAGAGGCATATATGGAGTTTCAAAAGGGTAAAATACTAGGCGTCAATCAAAACAAATAGCAGATAAGTGGGAAATAAAACAAATACTCAAAAGGCTCATACAAACCCCATAAATCACATAGCAATTATTTTAGCATGTCTTACAATTACTGATTTGATCTTAAGATTAAAACTGATAGTGGACAAATTATTTTAACACATAGAGTTGGATAATCCCCACTTGTGGGATTATACTGGGTCGTTGTTGTTGTTGTTGTTGTTGTAGAGTTGGATAATAAGTCTACTTTGAGCCCCTCGGGTCTGGTTTGTTAGAAATCAAAAGTATTTTAGGCGAATGATTTAGAAAATACTGATTTCAGAAGAGGTAATCAGATGTAGAAGAATTTTAAAGGAAAGTACAGATTTCGAAAGCATCAAACTGTTTGAGTGAAAAAGCAAAAGAGTTATGCAAGAATTTTGAAGGCAAGAATATTTTTGAGAAAAGGATTTGGTTGCAGAATTGTTTTAAAGGCAGTTTCAGGGATTGATTAAAATACTTAGGCAGAACTATTTAAGAAAAAAAAAACTGTTCATGGAAAAGAATGCAGATTTGTAGAGTTTGAAAGCACACATGGTTTACAAAAGAGTTTTGTTGAAAACATTACTTAAAAAATGTTAAGAACCAATTGACAGACTGATGTTACTTAAACGGATCAAGCGAGTTGCAATTAATCCTATAGGCAAGACATCTACGTTTCGATTTTTAAAGGGGGTTGTTAAAGTATTGGTAAAAGATGAGCGTAATTATCCTACAGTTTGCCTAACGCATATGCAGTTCCTATAGACATGATTTATATCATGCTTGAAATACAAAATCCTATAGGCATGATTTCTGAATGGTATGCAATATTAAACCCTATAGGAATGGTTTCTAAGTGATTTGCAACGTTAAGGTCCTATAGGCATGATTTCTAGATGATTTGCAATATTGAAGTCCTATAGGCATGATTTCTACTCATTGACTGATGCAAACAACATAAACCCCTCCCACACCCTTTTACTAATATTCCCCAAGTTTTTTTTTACAAAGTTATTACAAAAGTGGAAGGGAAAGACTAAAAAATAAATACATCAAAACTAAAACGGACCCGAGGAAGACCAAAACATCCTTAATGTCCAACACATGTATTTTACCAAATCCGGGCTCCAGATTCCAAGGCCTTCTCTTAGAGTGTTTCAAAGTTCCAAGGGCTTTCAGGAAGCCCAGGCAATGCTTACACCCTAAAGATTGTGTAGAATAGTGCAATGTGTGGAATTATCAGCCCTTAGGCATCCAAGTTCAGAGAGAACTCTAGGGTCCCAAAGCATGGCTTACCATAGGGGGGTAGGACTTAAAGAACTAAGAATAAGTGTAAAAGTGAGGGGATTAGAGGAGACCAAAGAAAAGGGTGGTCATACCTAGCCATGGATGGGACTGGCACACCCCTAATCCTTTACTTGGTTCAAGCAAATAAGAGAGCAAACTTTAGAAAGTCAGACTTAGGTCTGTATGGTGATTAGGACACCACCAAACTTGAGTCAAGCTCAACACATAACAGGGGTTAAGGGAACGGGACTGATTTGAGTATATGTTTAGAGCAACCTGGTTCTAAACTAGGGATGGCAATAGGTTGCCACCCTAGTCTAAACAATACTCACACACAAAGGGGGTTCAGGGAAAGGGATTGATATGAAAACATTTGTACCAACAAACAGAGTTAAGCCACGGGGACTTGGGGAAAGGGATGTACAGGAAAGTACTTATACAAGCATAACAGAATCAAAGATATGGGAATATGGGGTAGGGATGTAACATGCTGAAGTTTAATGGCATAATGTAAGAAAGTCGAACATAAACAGACATATGAAAAGGGTAAATAAACACGTAGTTTGGAGATGGTATTTAAATCATGGACATACCAGTTGCAAACTCAAACAGTAAATCAAGTAGGGCAGATAGAATCCTATAGCTTAGCCTTGGATTTCAGCCAGCTAAACCCAATCAGAACAAGTAGCAGAGAAGAGCAGAGAAGAGAAGAAAAAGTTTAGTGAGTGTGAACTTGCAATTGTTCCTCTTCTTTCTAAAATAAAAGGGGTGGGGTTTTTTATAGTTTGAAAGTAAGCAGTAAGTAAGGCAAGAAAATAACTTAGTATCAAGTCATAATCAATTAGGGAAAGGACTTCCTTTAATTAAGGAATCGGACTTAAGGTAATAAAATAGAGTTTCATTTATGGAAAGAAGAATCAAGAATAAATTGTAAAATAAAGGGGTAAATACATATAAAGTTTTTGAAAGATACACGGTTTTAAGCAAATAAGGCAAGAATAGAATCACTAATCACATAGTAAATCAAGGAATTAGGGATTCGAGCTCAGTATTGAATTCATTCAGAGAATAGGTCCAAATCAGTCAAAAAGAAAGAATCAAAATAGATTCATAGGAAATCAACCCCCAAAATTAGGGTTATTTTGAAAGGAAAATGTTTGACTATAAAAGATGCATAAACTTAAACATGCAGGGCTAAGATTAAACAAACAGTGTAGTCATGTGATCAAAATAGAAGAACATAGATATGCGAGGAATAAAAGGGTCTTGCAAAGCTTAGCAAGAATCAGAAACATGAGATGGGTTTGGAGAATTAGGGTTTTGAAATCAGGCAGGCAACAAACAATCGCACACAAGTAGTTTGAAAAATTCTCCAAAATCTAGGGTTTCTTCCACAAGTCAAGTGTAGAGTCGAAAGCATATAAAATCAGGCAAAAATAAACTCAGGAGGTCCAAAGAACACAAACATTCATGGAAACCTAAGTAAAGAAAAATACAGTAAAGAAATTACTCGGAAACCCTAGGAGGAATTACAATAAAGAAAAATACGCAGAAATCATAGTGAAAACATTTAGGAATTACAGCAAAGCCAAATAATGCGAGAAATCACAGTAGAACAAGTAGAAATCACAGAAACCCTAAGTTTTGAGAAGATGAGTTTTGAAAACAAAAAATCGAAAAGATGTGAAAAATACTTTAAAATCCTAGAAAATAGCACGGATCTAAAGTAGATCTTAGAGAGAAACAAAGAAAATCTTGAAGGCTTAGGGTTTCAGAGGAAACCCTAGAAAAATGAAAAAGGCCTGGAACGGGCTAGTCCTGAGTCGGAGATGGACTCACAGGGCTAGGACTCGCCGGAGATCAACCAGAAATGGCCATAGAAACTGAATTGGAGAGATTCTGAGTCAAGGTCTTCAAGGTCGGACTCTGAAACCTCGAGAAAAAAGGAGTATAGAGGTACGTGGGGGTAGATATAGGTTACACAGGGCCTGGGAAGCCATGATTTCCGGTTGAACGAGGTCGGAGATCAGCGGAGAGGGCTAGGGTTTCAGAGGGTGGTTGAGAGCGTTTTGAGAGACGAGAGGATACAAGGGTAGCTCATTTGTGTAAATGATTTAGGGTTAGGGGTCTTGTGGGTTTAATTAAGGAAGGGGCTAACATGGATCGTTGATCTAAATAATCAACGGCCACGATTTAAAATGGGGATCCGGGCGGGTTATATTAATAGGGTGTGAGTCGGGTAATTAATGAAATTGGGTCGGAATTGGGTTGGATTGGGGTTGAAATTGAGGGTGCAATTTGGGCTACAATTGAAATAAAAAGGGACTGCAATTTAAATAGCCAATTTTCCCCGTTTTGATTTTATAAAAATAGTAAATAGTGTTTAAAAAATCAAATTAAAAATACAGAGTTAATAAGCAATGCATAAGTATTAATTTAAAAATATTAGAAATGATTTTGTGATTACGAATGCTATTAAATCGAGAAATAGGCTAAAATTGCAATTTCATGCAATTTTAGTTTAAAAATACCAAATGGACTTGTAAAATTATGCAAAAATCATGTAAATTATATTTTGTGTAAATGCGAGAATAAAATAAATTATTCGCCAAAATGACAAGTTTTGGGAATAATGATTGGTTTTTATAGTGCAAAATAGGCCATAAATTGGTTTTAAAAATCTTTAAAAATTTGGGAAAATACCAAAGCCTTTGGGCGTGCTTGTATATGCATACATATGCATTTTTGAAAGTATTTTGAGTATAAAAATATATAGGAAAAAATTGGGTATCAACACCACTTCAAATTTTCGTGGACGCACCTTCTTGTTATATGCTCTTGCCATTCTCTTTTGGTACAATTGGCCATGACACACTACTGCCAATATTTTTTCATCAATCAAACTCAATTGCTCTAGACAGGTTTTGACCCACTCATCATCATCAATTTGGGCTTCAGCAACGATCCGAAGGGATGAGATTTCAACTTCTGCGGGTATCACTGCTTCTGTGCCATACACAAACAAATAAGGAGTCGTACCTACTGAAGTGCGAACAGTAGTGCGATAACCCAACAATGCAAATGGCAGCTTCTCATGCCACTACCTGGAACCTTGCACCATTTTTCGAAGTATCTTCTTTATGTTCTTGTTAGCTGCCTCGACTGCTCCATTCGCCTTGAGGCGGTATGGGGTGGAATTGGGATGCATAATTTTAAATAGTCGACATATTTCTTTCATCAGATGACTGTTAAGATTAGCACCATTATCTGTGATGATCACCTTTGGGATCCCGAACTAGCAAATGATATTCGAATGAACAAAATCAACCATTGCTTTCTTGGTCACAGACTTGAATGTTTTAGCTTCAACCCACTTAGTGAAATAGTCAATGGCCACCAGAATGAAACTGTGCCCACTGGATATTGCTGGCTCAATCGGTCTGATGACATCCATACCCTAAGCAACAAAGGGCCATGGTGCGGATGTTGTGTGCAATTCAGATGGAGGAGAGTACATCAAATCTCCGTGTACTTAGCATTGATGATACTTGTGCACAAAACTGATGTAGTCTCGCTCCATGGTGAGCCAATAATAACCTGCTCGGAGACTTTTCTTTGCCAGAACATACCCACTCAT
This sequence comes from Nicotiana tabacum, assembly GCF_000715075.1. NCBI lineage: Eukaryota > Viridiplantae > Streptophyta > Magnoliopsida > Solanales > Solanaceae > Nicotiana > Nicotiana tabacum. The sequence continues at coordinate 180,244,074 of NC_134082.1, read as the reverse complement.
ATGCGGTCCGCAGACTCCGGAATGCACTTTGGTCATGATAGTCGTGGCTTGTCTAGCATCTACGCATCTTAACAATCCAAGATCTAGAGTCCTTTTGTACAAAACTCCTCCACTGAAGAAAAATCCACTTGCCAAATGATGAATTGTTCTCTTTTGATCACATGTGGCTTGCACTGGATACACCCCCATCCTGATATACTCTCTGATGTCATGAAACCATGGTTCACCATCAAGTTCCTCCTCAACCATATTGCGGTAAGCATGCTGATCACAGACATGAATATGCAAAGGGTCAACATAAGCCTTATCTAGATGATGTAACATCGACGCCAAGGTAGCCAAATCATCGGCAACCTCATTGTGGATCCTTGGAATGTGCCTGAATTCTGTTGATCGAAACCGCTGACAGAGATCATGCAGACATTGTCGATACGGTATAAGCTTTAAATCCCATGTTTCCGATTTTCCTTGAATCTGGTGCACCAGAAGGTCTGAGTCTCCCAAGACCAAGACTTCCTAGATTCCCATATCTATAGCTAGCCTTAAACCCAAAATGCATGCCTCGTACTCAGCCATTATGTTGGTACAATAGAAGCAAAGCTGAGCCGTAATAGGGTAGTGATGCTCCTTTCAGAAATGAGTACAGCTCTTATCCCAACGCCTTTCATGTTGGCATCCCCATCAAAGAAGAGTTTCCAACCAAGCTTTCCTCCTTCTCGACCTCATCAATGTGCATTACCTCTTCATCAGGAAAATAAGTCTTCAAAAGTTCATATTCTTCGTCCACCGGGTTCTAGGCCAAGTGATCGACCAAAGCTTGGGCTTTCATTGTTGTCCGAGTCACATATATGATGCAAATTCTGTGAGCAAGATCTGTCACTTTGCGACCCTTCCTGTGGGCATGGGCTTCTGAAAGATATACTTTAAGGGATCCAGGCGAGAGATGAGGTAAGTAGTGTAGGACGACAAGTAATGCTTCAACTTCTGTGCTACCCAAGTTAGGGCACATCACGTCCTCTCAAGGGGAGTATACTTAACCTCGTAAGATGTGAACTTCTTGCTGAGATAGTGGATGGATTGCTCTTTCCTGCCAGTGATGTCATGCTGACCCTACACACAACCAAATGAGTTATCCAAGACTGTCAAATATAGAATCAAAGGTCTCTCGGGTTCTGGTGAGACCAACACAGGTGGGTTCGACAAATTCTCCTTGATCTTATCGAAGGCCTCCTAGCACTCATCGGTCCATTTGACCGCAACATCCTTCTTTAGTACCTTAAAGATGGGATCACAAGTTGTCGTGAGCTGAGCAATAAACCTGTTGATGTAGTTCAGCCTCCCTAGCAGACTCATCACCTCATTCTTGTTCTTCGGTGATGGCAATTCCTAGATAGCCTTTATCTTTCACGGGTCCAATTCAATACCCGCCGACTGACTATGAACCCCAACAATTTCCTCGGTGGAACACCAAATGCACACTTTGTAGGGTTGAGTTTGAGATTGTACCTGCGGAGCCTCTGAAAAAACTTTCTCAATTCCTAAATGCACACTTTGTGGTCAGACTGCTTCTTAGACTTTATGATCACATCATCCACGTAAACCTCGATCTCCTTGTGTATTATGTCATGGAATATGGTTGTCATTGCCCTCATGTAAGTTGCCCCAGCATTTTTCAAACCAAAAGGTATGACCCTGTAGCAATATATTCCCCATGGCGTGATGAATGCTGTCTTTTTTGCATCTTCCTCATCTATTAAAATCTAATGATAACCCGCATAACAGTCCACAAAAGATCAAATCTCATGCTTGGAACAATTATAGATAAAAATATGGATATTTGGCAGTGGGAAGTTGTCCTTTGAGCTTGCTTTATTGAGATCGCGGTAGTCAACACACACTCTGGTCTTGCCATATTTCTTCAGCACGAGCATAACATTGGCTAGCCACGTGGGATACCGCGTGACTCGAATTACCTTTGCATCAAACTGCTTTGTGACCTCTTCTTTAATCTTCACACTCTTGTCGGTTTTGAACTTTCTCAACTTCTGCTTAACGGGAGAAAATGCTGGATCAATTGGCAGTTTATGGACCACCAAATCGGTACTTAAGCTTGGCATGTCATCATACAACCATGCAAAAATATCCTTATACTCAAACAATGCTTTAATTATTTCTTCCTTGATTTGTGGTTCAAGATGGACACTTATTTTAGTTTCTCTAACATCATCTGGGTCCCCTAGATTGATTGATTCCATACCATTCAGGTTGGGCTTGGAATTTTCTTCAAAATGGCTTAGTTCCTTACTAATCTCTTCAAAGGCCTCATCCTCATCATATTCTGATTCATCATCACACTCTATTTTTTGTATTATTATTTCAAAATTAGATTGACTTTTAAGACTGGGCCGAAGATTCCTCATGCATGTCATGTCATTGAAACCAGCATAAAAAGAACTGTACAGAGAAGAAAAGAAAACAAAAATAAAACTATCAGGAGTGATGGAAAGAGAAATTGCATTTCATTAAAATAAAGGATAACATGGTTTGTATATCAACAAGCAAAACATAAAAGTCTGGGTCACAACCCTGGAATGACCCAGCTAGAAAGGAAAACAAAACAAACTACCAAGAATCCTTCCGGGTAGGGAGATGAGTAGCCTCCCAATTGTTAAGCTTTGTACTCAGCCCAACGAACTACACGTCCTCTTTGCTAGAGCCTTATCCAACCTCTACCATGTTCACATCATCAAACAACCTTTGGAACCTTTCAATTAACTCCTCATCAACGTCAACCACAGAACTTGGAACTCACTGGCTGTTTCCTGGCATTGGACTTGAAAAAGGCCTAGAGAGACGCTGAATAGGCTTTGGAAGTGCTCACGCCTTCTGTTTCAACCTTTTAGCTCTTCTCACATCTGCCGTTGTAGGTTTAAATCCAAGACCGAACGTACCCAAATTCTTAGGGAGGGACACTGGCTGTATGATACCTTGCAGAGATGCACCCAGACCTTTACTGGGCATGAAGCCATTTTTTCAGCATTTCAAAGGCCACCATGACTGATGTTGAGGTTATCTTTGGGGTTGGAACACATTTCCCTTCTGGAACCTTCTTTACCGGCACTGTTTCAAAAACATGATAGACCCAAGGCCCTTTGTCATCTTTAACCTCAATGAACGGGACATAGGCATCACTGTGAGCATGCAAGTTATCTTCACCATGCACGACGATCTCTTGTCTATCCCATTCGAACTTGACCATCTGGTGCAGAGTGGACGGGACTTGTTTGGCGGCATGAATCCAAGGTTGACCCAATAGCAAATTGAAAGAGATAGCTACCTCCAACACCTGGAACTCCATGGTGAATTCCACTGGTCTTATTGTCAACCCAAGCACTGTATTACCAACCGAATCTTTTCCTCCACCGTCAAATCCCCGAATGCAGATGTTGTTCTTATGAATCCTCTCATCATCCACTTTCAACTTGTTCAGAGTAGAAAGAGAGAGTAGATGTTTGCACTGGAACCATTGTCAACTGATACCCTGGTAACCATAGAATCTTCACATTTTACTATAAGATAGAGAGCTCTGTTGTGTTCAATACCTTCCACAAGCAACTCATCATCAGAGAAGGTGACCTTGTTCACCTCAAATATTTTGTTGGCAATCTTTTCCAGATGGTTTACTGAAATTTTGTCGGGAACATGAGCCTCATTCAGAATTTTCATCAAGGCCCGACGATGCTCGTCTGAGTAGATTAACAATGACAATAATGAAATCTGAGCAGACATCTTTCTCAACTGCTCCTCAATGGAATAATCTTATACCTTTATTTTTCTCAGAAACTCCTCCGCCTCTTCTTCAATCACTGTTTTCTTCACTAGTACTGGGTTATCTATGGATGTTTTAGCTTTCCTTAAATCTTCTGGTGCAAAGCATCTCCCTGAACGAGTTAATCTCTGGGCCTCATTGACTTCTTCTTTCACTTCCTTTCCCTTATAGGTTACTATCACCCGTTCATAGTTCCATGGGATAGCCTTGATGCTAATTACAGGCAACTGGGTTAGATGCATAATGATGACAGGATCCGTGTGGGAACCCTCTACAATTATAATAGGCTTGTTTGCTACTCCTGGCACAACCACTTTTGACTGTTCTTACTTTGATACAACATCACTTGGGGTTCTTTTCTTAGCTACCACAAATGGTTCACCGATTGTCCTGCTCACCTTGTTCACTGATCCTTCAACTGTTGATTTTTTAACTGGCTTGACCTCACTGGACCGAATCATCATGACGGTCTGTGAAGGCTTCTTGGGCTCCCCTCCCTTATGTCCTATCTCGATCATGTTTGTCTCCTGATGGGTTCGTAGTGGGTGTTGGTTGATGTTGGGTGCCTCTGGAGTTTGGACTTCAATCCGGCTTGTGTCAATGAGCTCTTAGATGGCATTTTTTAGGTGCCAGCACTTCTCCGTATCATGCCCCGGAGTACCAGAACAATACTCACAGCTCACGGAGTAATCAAGATTCTTTGGAGGAGGGTTTGACAATTTCGACTCGATTGGCCTCAGCATATCCAACTGCCTCAATTTATGGAATAAACTGGTATAAGATTTTCTCAATGGGGTGAAGGTTTTATTTCGCTACAACCTCTCGTTTTTGAATGATGGATTGGGTCAGAAACTTGGGCCAGCAGGGTTTTGGTAGGCTCGTGGGGGTGGGTAAGCATTTTGTGGAGTTGGGTAGGTGTTTTGTGGGGCTGGGGCACGCCATTGTGCGTAGACAGGAGGTTGAGCATATGTCTGGGTGTGGTGGACAGAAATATGAGGGTTTGATGACGGGAAATAGTGTTAGGGTGGATTATATGGGGGTTGGGTGTAGGTTCGGTGATGGGGTCGAGGCTGGGTATATTGGTGTGACGGGCCCCTGAGTTCGAACCATGGTCTTGAATCAGTTGTTGCCACATCTTCCTTCTTCTTCTTTCCAATCACTCCCTCAGTACCGTTTTGAATGGCTTGGGTAGTTTCCTTGATAGCCGAGTAACTCATGATCTTGCTTGATTTAAGCCCTTCTTCCACCATGCCACCCATCTTCATTACCTTGTTGAACGATTTGCCTATTGCCGATATCATATGGCCGAAGTAAGTGGGCTCCAGGGACTGCAAAAAGTACTCTACCATTTCGTTCTCCTCCATCGGGGGGTTAACTTTTGCCGCCTGTTCTCTCCAGCGAAAATCATATTCTCTGAAACTTTCACTAGGCTTCTTCTCAATCTTAGTCAAAGACAAACGATCAGGAACAATATCGATGTTGTACTGGAAATGATGAGCGAATTCTTGGGCCAAATCATCCCAGGTATACCATCTGATGTGATCTTGATGAGTGTACCACTCCAATGCCGAACCACTCAAACTCTGGCTAAAGTATGTCATCAATAGCTCATCTTTCCCACCAGCGCCTCTCATTTTACTACAGAATCCCCTCAAATGGGCCACCAGGTCTCCGTTCTTTTCATACAAATCAAACTTGGGCATCTTAAATCCCACAAACAACTGAACATCGGGAAATAGACACAAATCCTTGTATGCCACGCTCACCTGGCCTCCCAATCCCTACATCTTTCTGAATGACTGCTCCAGACTTCTAACCTTCCTGAACATCTCCTCCTGCTCTGGGTTCTTAGGTGGTTTCTCAGTCTCAACAGGTAGGTCAAAACGAGTTGTGTAGGAGTAAGGTTTCGAGGCCTTGAAAGTAGGCTCCAGGGGATAATATTGGTTATCTTGGGTCTGAAGTAAAGGCTCATTGGAGGATCGGTGGAGTGTAGCGGGTGAGGGTGCCACGAAAATAGGGGTGGCTGGTGGAGAAGGGTATGGAACTGGTTTGGGTGGTGGAGCTTGTGGTGTTTGGGAAGTGGTGGCCTGGTAGTGGTGGTAAATAGGGAAGCCTAGAGAGGAGTCAACAGTGGGAGGTTCTTAGGATTGAGCCAGTAGCGGGACGAAAGCAGGGTTAGTAGGGTAGGATGATGGGAAATGCCCTTTTACCCATACCTGGTACATCTCTGCCATCTGGTGTTTCAACATATACAACTCCTCTTTCAGGTTAACATCATACTCATCCCCCTCTCTTGATGGGTCAATAACACTTGCATCCAGTTCTTGGTTAGCCATGATCAACTTGTCTTTGGACCTGGTGTTGTATGGATGAGTTGCCAGAATAACAAACAAACTAACCACCTGCATGTACTTGATGACAACAACAAACCTATTACTGATTAAGGGCTT